>NC_142938.1:79979260-79996760 GCF_046866305.1 Octopus bimaculoides | reverse complement strand
CGAGTTTTACTACTCACAAACAATCGTCAAATCCTCAATCATTTGCCACAGCAATCTATGCCACCAAGTGTTGCTTTCTGCAACACAAACACAAATATGACTGCACAAAGACCTTTCAACTTCTCATCAAACCATCAGCCACTTCCATCACTCTCCTCAACAGAAGTGAAGAGAGAGAGGGGCAGAATGGGAGAGAGAGAAAGAGACACAGAAAAACGATGCGAGTTATAACTGATTAAGCTTATAAGGGTCATAGTTTATATTCTATGCTTAGTGTAATGTACCATATAAAAGGTTATAATTTGCTGCCTTAAAAGAAAGGAAGAGCACATCAGACATTGTAGTCCTAGATACACTTGTTTGAAAAAAATAAGATATACTCATGCTTGATCAAAGGGTTTTTCAATCAGAACTATCCTCAGCCTAGACAACAACTCTGCATGGCACAGTCTCCTGGTTGCAAGCAAGCGTTTTAGTTAGGTACAGCCCAGCTGGAGCAGGTAATAAGTAAGCTTCACAATCAACAACTGCCGAAAGAACTTTTTTGTTGTTGTTTCCACAATTTTTAATTCAATTCATTCAACAGTTATAAAATAAGTTTCCTGGGTTCTTGTGCTAATACCAATTTCATGGTGTTAAGCATATGAGCCATATGTCCTAGATATCAATCTATCCCAGATAACATACACAAAAGTTCTCGTCTCTATTCTTGACAGCGAAGTAAACTGAGCCCGAGCATGGCTATGCATTCAGAAGCCATGACAAAAATGACAAACATGCACTTTAAAATATATCTTGTAGTATTTGTATTTGTTCTGCCCGAGTTGCACAGGTGATCCCTTTTAATTCTCACCATCATAAACACACTGGATCGTCGTTTTCCCAGTAGAAATCTATAACAAACAATGATATTATTTACAAAATGCCATATAAAATAACTAAAATAAATATAAACCATATAGAATTAAGTGTACTGTTTGCCCTTTAATCAATTTAAAAGGCATATATCATCAACAGCCATAATGTGTATCATACCAGAAGATGATATAAGGGACATAAGTGGGTTTTTTTTTATAGATATGTAGCTCTTATAACATTTTCCTTCATTTTATAAATTGTTACTAACGTTGTATATATATTAATGCACTTGTCATACATCATTACCATTTTATAAAGTACATTAAAATATTAAACCTGTTCGTTTATTTTTACAATAAATAATTACAATATAAAACATTTCAATTTTCAAATTGACATTGGATATACAAGTGATATAATGTAACCAATAAAAAAAAAATTAAATTACATCTTAAAAATAAAATTTACATCTGTAAATGTGCACCTGAATTACAAATTCTCTTTGATCTCCGAAGTGGTACACATTTAGAATTGTCCAAATCGGAACTAGGACTATCAGATATAGTCGAATATGTAGCAGGAAGAACAAAATAGTTCCAACCAATATTGTGATTTCTTAAACCACAGCTAACCTGATACAGTTCTATATTTAAGGGATGAGGAATTATGTACATTATTTACATTATTTACATTTGATGGATATTTGTCCTCATCTTGTTTGTTGTTAACACAACGTTTTGGCTGATGTACCTTCCAGCCTTCATCAGGTGTCTTGGGGAAATTTCGAACCTGGGGGAAATTTCGAACAATGGGCATATGGTGTAGTGGTTAAGAGCACAGGCTACAAACCCCAAGATTCTGAGTTTGATTCCAGGCAGTGACCTGAATAATAATAATAATAGCAACATCAAAAAATACCTTCGGAGTGAGAACCCAAGTTCAAAATTTCCCCAAGACACCTGATGAAGGCTGGAGGGTATATAAGCTGAAATGTTGTGTTAACAACAAATAAGATGAGGATAAATATCCAATCAAATGTAAATAATGTAAATAATGTACACAGCTAATCTGTTTACACTTCAGTTCATAGTGGTCATTCAAAGAATAAGTGGAAGAGTATGGTAGTCATTGCATCTACAAGGAGCTACAGCACTCACAGAAGCCATGTTGCCCCAGTCATTTACAAAGCCAACATGAATGTATTTGTAATTAACCCCTAGGAGTTCTAGAGGTTCATCTAGTGATTTAAATTTTGACTTACGTGCATGATGACTTAGATTAAGCCATACTAGGTGTGTGAAGCCAGGTGGGAAGAGATGATCAAGTAGGAGTTTCTCTACAAAATTTAAAGAGCATTTCATGAGATGTCTCTCTGGTTGTTGTTTATAAGAAAAATTGTATAGCATGTAAAGTATCCATCAACATGGCCTCTCATATTTTTACTTAGAAAGGCTAACTTTATATGGTTCTAGATTACCCCATGATGTTTTTTTGAGTTCTCTAGAGATAATATGGGCCATACAGCTTGTAGAAATATCAAGACTATTCAAGAATTGTTTCAGCACAGGAGACACGAAGGATACTTTTCCATAATCTCAATGAATAATGATGGCAATTCCAAAACAAAGAAAAGACAAGTTAGTCACTTTCTAAAAGAAATACTTGTATCATGACATGGCTAGGCAAATGAAAAACAAGAAACTCCATCATATACATAGAAATTATAAGAATAAGGAAACTTTTAAAGTCTCATCATCATCATCATCGTCATCATGCCTGCAGCATATTTATGGCACTACTTTGAAAGTTTTCGTGATTAAGCATGAACTCTCCAGTTGCCTTGGTACTCTTATCCAACCAGACCATGCTAGTGTCCATCCATTGTGTTCTTCGCCTGCCTCTTGATCTGCTACTCTTTACTCTTCCTTCCACAATAATCTTTTCCAAACTTCTGCTTCTTCAAATATGGCCATCATAAATGAGCTTTGTTTCTTCACAATATTCAGGAGTTGTTGTCTTTCACTTAATTGTTGCAACACCCATTCCTTTGTCTCGTGCTCCTTGTAAGAAACTCATAACATTCTCTTGAACACCCACATTTCAAACACATTTCAAAGTCTATTGACAACTATTATTTTCCATGCTGCGTTGAATGAATTTCTGTGGATTTTTTTTTTTTTTCGTGATTCTCAAGCATAGTTAAGAGGTTAATCTCAAACAATGAGATAGAATCCAGTAGTATTATGTCTTAATGACTTATCTATCATTTTCTATATATTAGTGATTTGATAAGAGAAAGGCAGCTTAGACTTGGGTAAGTTAATTAGAGAGATGTTATCTGTAAACACAAGCTCTCCAAGTGATCTTTGGATTTATTGTTTCTAAGCAAGAGTGGAGTTACCATGTAGTTGATATTGTATCAATGTCTTTGTTAATGAATGATAAATTTTAAAAGCGAAGCATTAATATACTGAAATATTTTAAGTGAAAGGTCTCTGTATTCAAGAGAATGTATGAGGAGAACATAATTATTATGATAAAAGTAACGAACGCTAATTTTTTTAGCCCTTTCAAAACTTTTTAATGGAGTTGAAAGTATATCTTGGAATGCTTCTTTTTTAAGAAGTGTTGTGCAGCTCCCAAGTTACAGAGACTAACTGAAGCACAAATTCAGTTCTGAGGCAGGAAATCAATGCCTAAGAATCAATATCTTAAAAATACAAATGTGAAAACACCTATGTGTAATCAAGTTGCCTGAATTAAACACATCTTGCCAAGTGAAAAATGAACCTGACAACAGGTAAACATCAACAACACCTGGTAAAAACTACATTCACAATGTACACAAATGACCACTATATCACATCAGCAAATTTCATCCTGTGACAGAGTTGTATTTTTATAAGTCTCATAATGGACTCAGTGAATTTCATGAAAGTGTGGAAGAGGAAGGCCAACAAAGAAGACACGGGCAGAAATGGTGAAAGCTGATCTTAAGATGCTGAACCTCAGAAAGGGGATGACAAAACAATGCAGCAAAGGGCAAGACATTGTGTTGGAAAGGACCCTTCTAACCCAAGCAAGCAAAGAAAAGCAATGGAGGAGGAGGAGGATTGAAGCTGTTAGTTCAGAATTAGCTATGGAGACTTTACTTGTTTTTGAAGATATTTCCATGTTGAACTTATAAGCCAGTTTATAAAAGATTAAATTTTCATAAGGGGCCTACATCGATGACTTTTTGACTGCCCTTTCATTATTTTATGCAATCCAAATTGAACAACCAAAGAAAATGCTTTACACTGTGCAGGGGATAGGTGTGGCCACCAGTGACCTACATTTTTATACTTTCAACCAGTAGTAAGTAGATTTAGCTAGACAAGCAACCATGGGTGGTATTCTGAGAAGCCATAGAAAAAGTACAAAAATGCATTAAACTCTAGGAGAGAAACAACATGACAACTAGATTAGAAGATGGAAGGCCAACGTCCTACTCTTTCATACTTTTGGCAATTAGCAGTTTTAGCTGGACATGGGACACAGGTTATGACAGAAAAATAGTAACCATAGAAAATGTACATTGTCGAAATTTTAGGGTTGACTGGATCAGCTTGCTCGAAATTATCATTAAAAATTTTTCTTTCTTAACAATAGATGGTCCAACAGAAACAACAGACATTTGATGTGACTGAATTAAATTAAGCTTGTTTCGCAGTTCTAAACTGTTGGTTTCATCCCCTTGGAGTTTGGTCCTGATTGTAATTGAACATATTTCACAAATAAAAATAAAATCTCTCATACATGATACTTTATTTTCTTCAGCTGTTATAGCTTATCTGATTAAATTCTATAAAGATTCATCCATGTTTTCAATAGGTTTTTTTAAAACCATGTCTGGCATATATTCCCTTAAGCAGTTTTACACAAGATTCTTCAAACCATTATAATTTTCAAAAGTATCATCCAAAATTCTACAATCTCATATAATGTCTGTTATGTTAGGCCCGGAACAGAAGTTCTAGTTTGTTAAGATAAAGATTGAGACTAACAGTTGTTATTAAATATTTAAACTTCATACTACATCAAAGTGATTTAATTGGAACATCAAATTTATTTATTGTAGCTATCTTGTCTATTTGGATTCAGTGATTGGTAAGTTTTAAATTGATAAAACTACCTGTAATCAAGAAAGTTCCAGCTATTATCCTTCAATAAATTCAAAAGACACAGATACCATCAGCAACTGTAGCTGACCTGGTTCTGAGAGCAAAAGTAAAGCATATAACTGCTTTTTTTTATAGTTAAGCAACTCTTATCATTCATGACACTGTGCAAAATGCATATCGAAAGTCTTGTATTGTATTCAAACTCAGAACCTAGGTGTTAGTAGTCCAATGCCATATACACACAACCATTTCATTTTTACATTTGAGAGATGAAATTTAAAGACGCTCTCCACAAGGTTTACGTTGCTTAAGAACACACTTTAGAGACAAAATCTTCAGAAGAGCTCCTTCTTACCAATTGGCTCTGTGTCACACCAACACAGCAACAGATATTGATTTGGGGATTGTTATTCGCATTGGTGTTATTTTTTGACAAATTTATTCTTACTTTCGATAATTATTTCTAATATTTGTTTCTCTACTTTGGTCAGTTGAAAAATAAAAATTTGTTAAATAATATAATCTTTAGTGCCAGAGAGAGAGTTGAGGGTGTTCTGACAAGGCTCTGAAATTTATTAGCTTTTTTTTACATTTTTTGCCAATGAGGACCACCACTAACTTCTTAGAATACTGGACTGGGTGGGAGAAGCTTTTGGTATGAAAATAGCAGGCATTACTACCACTAAGTCTGCATCTTCTTCTAAACAACTGTATTTGCTAAATTCAGTTGTTATTATCACCACAACTTCTACTATAGTCACCACGACCACAAAAGTTCTACCAAAATCACCATCATCACCACAATTTCTACCATAACCACCACTCCTGCAAAAACTTGTACCATAGTCACTACTACCATCACAACAATAACAACTTCAACAACAACCAGCATCACCACTACTACTTTTATCAGGTATTTTGAAATCAGTGAAATAAAAGAGATTAAATTCAATGAAATGTTAATAAAAAAGAGACATACTTCCATCGATAACCTTTTCTTTTCTAAATTTATTTCTTTATTGCCCACAGAGGGTTAAGCATAAAGGGAACAAACAAGGATAGACATAGGGATTAAGTCGATTACATCGACCCCAGTGCATAACTGGTACTTATTTAATCAACCCCAAAAGGATGAAAGGCAAAGTTGACCTCGACAAAATTTGAACTCAGAACGTAACGACAGACAGAATACTACTAAGTATTTTGCCCGGTGTGCTAACGATTCTGCCAGCTCGACACCCTTTTCTTTTCTAAATTACAACAATAACCCAACAAAGAAACTTCAATGCAGCAAGAAATAGTAAGAAATAGCAACCAAATTCCCTTAAATCTTAAGTAAGGAAACATCACAGTGGGGAATGCAGTCCAAAAACGAGATGGCATAATCACGGCTAAAATAAAATGGCTTTGATTCTAGTTCTTTTTAATCATAGAGCTGACCTGGGGCTAAACAACTAATACTGGACTTTCTTTACACCTGTTACTCCTATAACTAATACCACCACTACCAGGGGGGCCTCTATATGGGTGTCATACTTACTAGAAACGACAGGCAAATCTCTCTCACACCATACCAAATCAGAAGAGGACACAATAAATAAGGAAGTTTTAGAACTGCCTAGAAAAGAGATGTGATGGTCATGTCTGGAAAGCCTTTGATCACAAGTCCCACAACTACACCTATTTTTCCCGTTTTTACCTTATTCTTCTTCTAAGTTTACTTGTTGTCTACATGGTATCTTTTGAGCCTACAAAGGAAGGCATCTCTTTCCTGCTCAATCTCTCTCTCTCTCTCCCCCCTCTCAATTTCTCTCTGTATTTCTCCTCATGCTTATATTATTCTCCCTTTCTCCTCTTCCTCCTCTTTTTTAATATTTTCCCCTTCTTTCCATGTTTTTATCCACACACACACTCTCTCTGTCTCTCACATTTTCACCTCCTCTCTTCCCCCTCCTCCCATATTCTGCTCCCTCTCATATATAAGCATGTAAGTATATGTGTATGTATGAGAGAGAAGACTGTGCACATGTGTGAACAAGAGCGCATGCGTACACACACACACACACACACACACCCTTCCCATTTATTCTTAGTTCTTTGCACTCAGTTTTCGATTCTCGTACACCGAATCTACCTTTTTTCTTTCTTGTTCTTTTTTAGCCATCGTCTATCTAATTCTATTTTAGCTTTGTACCTTTTCCCACTCTATCATAACTTTTTCTTTGTCTATCCGCAGAATTCTCTCTTTCATCCTTCATGTTTTCATCTTTTACCTTAAATTTACTTAACCATTTAGAATAACTAGAGTTGATTTTGCTTTTACTTTCTTTTTCTTTATCAACCGCCTTCCATTCCCCAACTCCATTATTTTTATTTCTTGCCACTAAAAATATTGCCTATAATTCAATATTTTCTATTTTACCCTTCTATATTTCTTATCCTTCAAAATTTTCTCAATCTCATTCATTTTTTAAAATTATTAATCCAGTTTTTGCTTTTCTTCCTCAACTCTTTCCCCCATCTCTTTCGCTCTATGTGTGTGTGCATGCACATACACATATGTGTATACACACACACACGCACACACACATGTACACACTATTTTTCTACCCTATCTTTGATTGCTATCCAATTTTTAAAAATACTTTTCCATTCCCTGTTCTCCATTTTATCTACCATGTTCTTGATCTCTATCCAAATTCTTTCAGTTTTCTTTTCTCTAATCTCAAATTCTACTCTCTCTTCTATTGCTGTTCTTACTCATTACAGTTTTGATTTGCTCTTACCCCATTTTCAGACTCTTTCTCTGCTTTCCTTTCATTTTCATTGCTTTCTTTTACGTTTTTTCTTCAATTTTACTCCATGTTTCTACCTCTTCTGTTACTGTCAGATTTTTTAAAAACTGAATCAGTCACTCTTCCCAATTTATCTACCTAATTTCTGATTTCTATTTCTATTCATTTTCACTTTATCTTCCATACCTTTCTCTTTCATCTACTCTGTCTTTACTTGCCCTCCATTTTGTTTTTCTGATTCCATCCTTTATTTATGTAACTTATATTTAATTTCAAGCTAATTCAGATTTCATCACTTTTTTCTTAAACTCAAGTATATGTTTCTACCCTGTCTTCTATCCCCAATCATTTATTTACTCTTTGCTATCCTCCATTTCAAACTCCCTGGTTTCTTAAAGCATTCTTTCAATTCTTTTAGCAGTCCTTCAAGTTATCTGTTTCGACTGCAATCCTTCTTTTCCATGTACCCTTAGCATTCATCCTGTTTCTGGTTTCCTTCCAAATCATTAAAAAAAATTTCTAAACTGTCCTTCACTTTTAATACTGTGTCATACATTCTTTTTTTAATTCCCATTCTCAATCTTTGTTATACTTTCCTTAATCTCCCAAAAACATTCTCTTGTTTTTCTTGACTCTACTCATAGCTTCTAATATCACATCTTTTTTTCATCTTAAAAAAAAAAAAATTATCTGTTGATCTCCATTCATCTCTCTAGTTTTGGAATTTCCCATAATTTCCGTTTTTACAGACTCTCAGTCAGTATTTATTAGTTTCCGTGGCCACCAAAATTATTTTTTTCAATTTATTCTTAATTGTCATTGATTTAATCCTAATTTTCACATCTAGACATATTCTTCGTTTTTATCTATTTTTTTTTTTCGTCTTGAATGCTTATAAGAATTCTTTTCTTTCACCTTCCCTATTTTCTACTATCATACTTTTTTCCCATTTCTGTTTACATTTGCCCATTTATTTAACTCGTTCCTTGTATATTCTTTTTTTTATTATTATTTCATTTTAATATACAGTGAAATGTCAATGTTAATATGATAATCATCATCATCAATCATTATTGATATCGACATTGACTTCCACTTTAGAAAGGGAGGATAAACAGCTTCTAAGTTCAGAAAAAGTTGGTGTACTAGTGGTTGTAGCATACCAGTCAAGTAGAAGAATCTTTTCTTAATGAAATGATCCAGTGAGTGTGTGTAGCAGATGCACCATCCAAGATACATGAACAGTATTCTAGCGTGCAACACATATGTCTTGAAGAGATTTAATTGTTTAAAGCTGAAATAATATCTGGCCTCCAAGAAAGATTTTTGAATAAGTTATAGCAATATGGTTGCTATGGAAGAACATCAGTGATTGTGAAGTTGAGAATTTGTAGAGATTTTTAGTTCGTGTTTATCATGAGTAGAGAATATCTAATGTTGAAAGGTTCCTTTGTATGTATAGTGACTGAATCTCAAAGCTGTCAGATGTGATAAAGTTGTCATGTCCTCATGGCCTAACGATTTCAAAATTTCTGATCACAAAATTACTGCAGTTTGAATGCAAAAAGCCTAGTTATATATGAATGACATCTGTATGTGGAAGGTCAAATAAGAGTGTAGGCCACATTGAGCAGATCATTGATATGCAAAAAGAAAAATATGATCACCAAGGAGAAAGACTTGATTGAAGAATAAGATCATTTATAATCAACCCAACATGTTTCAAGTGTTGGAAATACAATCAACAGGCCAATATTTGGCAGTCTTTGAGGGTATGTAATTTTTAATTCAAGGATTGGATATACCATTTCTTATTTAAAAGATTGGATGGAAAAAAGTTGAGATGTTCAGGCAGCAAGCAATGAGTGGGTGTATATTGCTTGAGAGTGATACAGAAACGGTGGTGTTTGGAGCTGAAGGGACAAGAAAAGTTTTTACTCCCAGCAACACTATGCATGTTTATAGATTTTAGTTGCATGATGTTTATTTATAGTACATGGCTGTTTCCTTCAAAAGTGCAGTGATTGTATTAAAAAAAAATTAGTGCCAGCTAAATTCTCAAAAGCAAGAAACTATTGATTTGTGGTGTAGAAGGCCAAGTCTCCAGTATAAAACCTATAATGATAGTTTCTGAGTAGAGAAAAGGAAGTTGGCAGGTTTAGAAAAGTTACCCTTCCTGTCAAAAGAACATACAGTTGTATGTTTCCATAGATTAAAGGATATCCACACTGAGAAATAAATATTAGTGTGCTCTATAACTGTTCCTCTCTAAGGCATATCCTCCATGGATATTGTGGAAGCCTTAGGCATTTTGGCCAACATGATTACTGAAGCTGCCAGCCATCCTGATGATGACACTGTCAGTCATCATTAAGGTAGTCTGTAGAAGGGTGTCATAGAAGCGTTCCTTCTGTGTGTCTGTTAATTCCACATGCAGAGCAAATGCTGAGACAAGTGTCGCTAATGTGTGGTCTATAACTAGTCTCATCTTGATTATCCTATTGCATACACCAACTACCTCTATCGCCTTTTCTATTCATTTTTCAGTTGACGGTATGCTGTCTTCATCACTACAGGAGAGAGAAGGGGTTATGGGAGAAGCAGAGGGAGACAAAATTGTATGACATCTTAAGAAACTGTACTCTGAGTACTCTGAACATCAAGACCCAAAACCCATATCTGAACTGTTATGTCTATCCTGTGTTAATAAATGGAAGCGAGGCATGGTCTATAACATCAGAAATGAGAAGGGGCTTGGAGAGCTGTGAAATGTGGTTCTGAAGAAGAATATTGAGGATAGTATGGACAGACAAAGTGTTTAATGAAGAAGGCATGACCCAGACTGTGGTAAATAGGAAACTGCTTCATGAGACAAGAGTCAAGCAAGTGAGATTTCTTGGTCATGTGATGAGGAATGAGGGCCAGGAGAACTTAGTGATGACTGAAAAGATCAAAGAGAAAAAAAGCATGGATGTCAAGCTTGAGGAATTGGTTGGGAGAAAGGGGCATTAAACATCAGGAAGTGGAACTGTTACAGAAAACAAAGAACAGAGAATAGTGGCAGAACATGATTGTCTATGTCCTACATTCTGGACATGGCACTGAAAGAAAGCAAAGTAGAGGATAGGAGGATTCTGCTATACACATAGGGACTGTCTTAGCAAAGAACTGGAAGTCAGCTATAATTTATAGGGGACAGAGCTTGTAAGCATTGTTATGAATAAACGATGCTTTATTACTTAATGATCATCAGGTACTGTGGTGGTAGTTAAATAGCTTCTTATTAGTGATGATGTGTAAGCATCTCTGGGTGTTTAGACAGTATTCTTCATAGATAAAGATATTTGTGGGCTTTGGGTGTGAGGTGCATTGAGAAACATATCTGGGAAAATGACAACAATCAATCACATGGTAGTGTCTAAGCTTTTATGATTTTAAATCCCTATTTTTTAAAATAGCATATTTCTGGACATTAATTACTATGACACTCCCACGGTGACCCAGGAATGATCCACTGGACTGGTTTTCTACTGTTTTCTCCAAATTTTGTTTAAACTGAATGCAAACTTGGTTAAAAATGAAATCACTTCCACAGAGTTGCTTGATGCTAAAAATAGCAAGCACACCCTATTGACTTAAATAAGAAAGAGCATAGAGATAATGTCATCCTATATAACCACAAAAAGGACAGGATGGTCAAAGCTTGAATAACCTGATCATAGGTCTGCTCATGCAGGATGACCTGGGGGCTAAACAACACCAACGCCGTCCAATTATCCATATCTTTTGGTTTAACTAGATTCTAAAAAGGTTATATACACTATCCACCACCTTCAGATTAACCAATAAAAGACAATGGTATGACTGTAAATAGAGAGTTTTAGGAGAGAAAATAAATGGGCATTATGACATTAATGTACCTCCCAATAGCATGTGTTGGAGAAGTAAAGTGAAAAATCACTTGAGCTGAGAACTGAAGCCAAATTGTGAAGCTGTTTCACTGAGAGATATCACAGCTCTGCAGTGATCACTTCATGAAATTTACATTGTCTATCAGTTTGTCTTGTATTGTATAAAAAGATAGCAACATGTAAATATTGCGATGAGGAAATAAGGTGTTAGTATGATTATCCCTATATGAAAATATATGAACAAATAATAAATATATTCATAGCTAGGTATGACTGGATAGATTTGTGTGTATGATTGCATATTTCTTCTGTGTATGACTATATGACATAGGCATGCATGTGTATGCTCACACACATGGGACACACAGAGGCAAATATAAGTTTGTGTTGTATGTGTGAGTGTATGTAGATGAGAGTATAAAAATATTTATGCGTATTTTTACATGACATTACATCATATATGCATACAGATATTCAAATATACTTGTAATTGTATACAATCATATATATGCAAGCATGCACAAACATTTACACTTGCTCACACACACACACACACACATGTGCGCATGCACATATGCACACACACACACACACACACACACACACACATGCATGCATGCACGCACACATAAAACCATACATTCCTATTTTTAATTGGAAAGATTCTTCGAAAATGTTCCAGAAGTGAATTAAATTTTTATAGAAACACACTCACAGTTACATCATCATCATTTTCATTATCAATATTATCATTATTATTATCATTATTTTCTTCTTTCCTTCAAACTTTGTTTTTCTTTATACTATTTTCTTTTTTTTTTTCTTTCCTATGCCAGAAATAGATAAGTTAAAAATATGTAACCAATAGGGTTTCCAATTAAAAATATGGTTCTGGAATCATATAAAGAAGCCATTCAGTGGAAACAAAAATTATGGGTGTTTGCCACTTGTTGTTGTCACTTTTGTTGTTCTTGTGGTGATGGTGTTGTTGCCGTTAGTTTTATTGTGTTTAATTTAAAATTACTTCTTTTACTGTGTTTCTAACTTATATTTTGTTTGTTGTTGTTTTAGTTGTATGATTTAGTTTACTTTTCCCCCCTTCTAAATCTTGAATTTATATGTAATGTACTAAATAAGATTGATCCTAGAAAAATATAAACACACACATACTTGTACGTGTGTGCATACACACGAGTGCACATTCACGAGTATGTCAGTCAGATATGACAGTGAAGTGTCATACCCAATGACTAATGTTGCAGTATCGTTATAAACTGTTACAAAAGCAAAAGACAGCAAACAGCTATGAGTAAGGAAACGACAGAGGGATCAAGTTATTGGACAAGTTATGAATGTCATAGATAGGGTCGAGGCAAAACTTGTTAGGAAAGCACTGGCCTGGATGAAATAGAGTTTAGCTTTGTGTCAGGAAGGGATACCACTGATACCCTCTTTCTTGTGAGACAATTGCAAGAAAATTTGGAATTAGCACTCACACCAAGCATTAGTCTTCTAGGGAAGGCCTTAGATGGAGTCTCTTGTTCTGTTATCTGGTGATCACTAAGGAAACTAGTAAAAGAATAGCTTTGAGTGCCACATTAGTTAATGAATTTAGTGATGAATTTAGCATGCAGATAGGGCTCCGTTAGGGCTCACTTCTCACTTCCTTCTTATTTATCATAGTTCTCCAGGTCATAATAAGAATTTTTGACTGGCTGTCTTTAGGATCTTTGATATACTGATGACTTAGCTCTTGTGGTAAAAAGCAGAAAAGACTATTATTTGCCGTTTGTGAAATTGCTATGAGAAATCTTCAGAGATTGTTGTAAAGTCAAGCACTTTTCAATATTTTGATGAGTCTAGTGGTATATTTCTCATGTCTTGGAAGTCACGAAGTGCAAAACTTGAGATATGTGGTGACTGTATCATGATATTGTGCTTTGCAGAAGAGTCACGACAACATTCTGTCAAGTAAAAGTTGAAATGTCATACTTAATTTTTTTTTTATTAAATATAGTGGCAAATGATAATTGCCATGCATAATGGTGCAAGAAATGAAAGGGTAGTTGTCAGCTCAATGATTTTCAGCTGCACCTACAATCTTTACTTGGATCATAACTAAATACATTTCACATAAAAATCCATTATAATCCTGCTGTGAATGTGTTGGTGTTTGCTTGTCTCATTCTCCACTGTGGCTTGTATGGGAGGCATTGAGACAGATTTTTACAGCTGAATGCTCTTGCTGGATTTTCAAGGAAGAGACATTTTTCATTCCAGAGGAATTCAAAAGTGCAGAGCTAACAGATGATTAGTTGCCAGAGGAATGTCAACAAACAGCAGCAGTTACAGTCCAGCCACAAATGGTAACATCATCACTTGTAACTGAGCTGCAGATGTTAAAGTCACTGTTTGTAGCTGTAGCTCAGCAAAGATTGAAAACATTCACACAGATGTACACATATTCATAAATGAACATAGACATAGTTGTATGGTTAAGAAGCTTGTTTATCAATCAAGAGGTTCCAGATTCGATTCCACTGCATGGCAATTGGGACAAGTGTCTTTTACTGTAGTTTTGTGTTGAAGCAAGTGAGTGAATCTGGATAGATGGGAACTGCTTGAAAGCTTATGAAATGGATTGTATTTAATTCAAAGAGTCAGCAAATTCTCCCTGAAAACTATGTAAAGGGCACAATGTCTGTGGAACACTCAGCCGTTTACACACTAATTCAATAAGTAGGCCAATCTTTTGATCAAGCAATTGGAATCTATTAATATTGTGTGTGTGTGTGTGTGTGTGTGTGTGTGTGTGTGTGTGTAACTATATATAAGAATGGGAGAAAAGAATACTCTACATATTGTGGAATTTATATAATTTAAATGATTCATTATTTTTGCCATCTAAACAAGCGAACAAAATGAGAAATTTCAAGAATAGTGTAAATTTCAAATTCATAAATAAATAAATAAAAATATTACACAACAGTCTTCCACTCTACTGAGTTATTGTGAGACACACTATTGCAATGACATATATATATATTTAGTAGTTAATTAAGCATATGGTATACACCTGGTAGTTTGCCAGTAAAGCATGTTCACTGCCAATGGCTAACTGATGCCATCTTTGAGGCAGTGTGGCCGGTGCTGGTGTCGTGTAACTTGCAGCTGTGCTGATGCCATGTAAAAAGCACCTTTCAAGCATTGAGTCTCACTGAGGCAATGACAAATGACTGAGATCTTTGGCAATAGGCCATGCTTGAGAAGATGACCCATCGAGCCAAGTGAAATTGTAGTCGTGGCGGATATTGATGCCATGCAACTGGCACCCATCCTTGTGGCACATAAAGGCATCCATTACACTCTCGAGGTGGTTGTCGTTAGGAACGGTATCCAGCCGTAGAAACCATGCTAAATCAAACTGGAACCTGGTGCAGCCCCTCAGCTTACCAGGTCTGATCAAACCATCCAACCCATGCCAGCATGTACACCGGACATTAAATGATGATGATGATGATGTGTACAGGTGAGTCACAAGAGTATGGAAGGAGAGTGGAAGATAGAAGGGAGGAGAATGTAGTGGGTGGTGAACACAGGTGGAGGGAAGGAGGGGTGTATGTTAGGAAGATGAGTGGTGGGGAAGCGGGGCATAAACATGAATGCCGTGTCTTTAGGGTGCTTAGATGGGTAGGTCTTCTCAGGCACATTGTACACATACATGGTAAAATCATTAATGACTAAAGACTAATGTCCAACTTGTTGGGATTATCCTGTATGTTATCAACTTACCATGACAGGGGTTGATGCATATCAACTGTCACATAACAGAATGAGAGTCCAGTTCCAAAGTAGACCAAAACAACTGGTGGACTCTGGTCTGAATTTGAAGCCCGATTGACCTGGCAACCATTCCCAACGGTTGGATGAACTGTCCAGAAATACACCAAAACATTGGCAGTGGATTTACAAGTCATAGCACGTGAGCTGATAAACAAATATATTTTATGCACCAATTCATTAAAGAAACAGATAAATGTTCTGGAATTACATCTTTATTCTGAACAACTATGTAGCAATCTCTCTATATCAGTAAGCATTCTGAAGAAACATTACCTCTGAGAAAGCTCAATCTGCAACCATATTTCATTTCTTGTTTGAATTTATTTCACTTGATTTATAATGAGAATGTTCTTGCAAACAATGCAATTTCCTAGTTGTCTTCACCTCATGTTATAAAATTGAAATCTGACTATTTGTAGAATGTAACGGAGATCAGGAACTACCAAGATGATAGGGAACAGAGAAGAGGTAAGGCGTTGGCAGGCCTACTACCACTTTTGCATTGTTTCTGTGGCAGAGGCACTTGGCTCTCAACTGTCAACTTCACATAACTTTAAGTATTCTTAAAGTGTTTCATTATCTTATATGACTGGGTCCCAATTCCCCCCAGGAGGCAATGAAAAACTATTCTAGTGTAATGGTCCATTAAATCACTACATAATGAATGGATTTTCACAGGTGCTCTTGCAACCCAATTAGGTTAACTCTTTAAAGTCCTGTAGTGATTGTTGTTAGTAAGGTAGGAGTTTTCACATATATTTACAAGATTTTTAATAGTGTAGCTAACATTGGTAGCTGTAAAATGCTGCAAAACAACCTTTGTCCTTGCACACAATTTTAAAATCTTTTAATTTGGACGTTTTTCTAAAGACTTATTCCAACTATAGTGAGATATTAAAAAAAAAAATTGCATATGTAGGTGTAGTTGGTGGTGGTGATGGTGATGGCGGAGGTGGTAAAAGAATTGGTACTAGTGGTGCTGATGATAGTAAGGATTACATAGATACAAATGTTTATATTAATTACTACATCCAATTAAATATGCATTAAAATCTATGTGAATACATTCTTTACAAATTTTTGCTAAAGTCAAATACCAGAAAAAAGTCTGTGTTATCTACTGCATTGCTAGAACAATGCTTCATCCCCAGAACAGACTAATGGATTACAGTAGACTATCTCTGTCCTCAGTAGAAGAAATCTGTATTACTATTCCATGATTTATTAGCAAACCAAAGAATACAAGACCTAATAACTTACAGTATTTTGTGGTGCTGAGGATAACTTTGACTGTTATTTCTCTGAGGATTGATAAGGTAAGCAACACCAGTAATGTACTGACATCAATTGTCAGCACCTATATACTCAACTACCCTAGCAAAAAATATTGGCTTCATAGCTAATCATAGCTAAAATTTATTATTAGGATTGTCACATCACTGAAGATAAACGTTTTGGATTTGGCTTGAAAATAATATCTGTTAATTCCTGAAAATAATACCTGTTATTTCCTGAATATATTTAAAACACAGTTTATCACTACAGTGGCGATATGTCATTTTTCATATGAGTGTCTTGTTCTTCATCTGGTAGATGCATTTTTCTCAGTAGCAAAATATAGAACACAGCTGAGTGTTATTCAAAATACTTGTATTCTAGATTTAGCAGAGACATCAAGCCCATCCTATAAGATAGATGAAAGCTCACCAGCCTATAATGGAATATCAAGTAACACTGAATTT
Organism: Octopus bimaculoides; assembly: GCF_046866305.1. Lineage (NCBI taxonomy): Eukaryota > Metazoa > Mollusca > Cephalopoda > Octopoda > Octopodidae > Octopus > Octopus bimaculoides. The sequence continues at coordinate 79,979,448 of NC_142938.1, read as the reverse complement.
TTCTATAAAATACTACAATCTTCTGCATTTATTTTGTCCTAAGTCATGATGAGATAAGATTTTTGATTTGTAAACTATGATAGTAAAGTTATCAATACCAGGACCAAACATTGCCAAAAAGAAATGGATTTCGGGTATAGACATTCCATCAATATCTAAGGAAATATTTGGTTATAATTTTTAATTTT
>NC_142938.1:79921760-79974260 GCF_046866305.1 Octopus bimaculoides | reverse complement strand
TTCACAGACTGCACTTGTTAGGTAAGAATTAGCCGGTCGATTTCTCTTTCTGAAAATTCCAGTTTATCCAGATTCTCATTTAAGCATTTTACTTACAAAACATGTATGTATGTATGTACGTACGTACGTATGTATGTATGTATGTACGTACGCATGCATGCATGCATGCATGCATGTATGTATGTTCGTTCATTCATTTGTTCTCTTCTTTTTTTTTTAATTATTTAAATCCTTCCTCTGAGGAAGGAGCTGGTTTCTAACAAAGATACAAAGCTCCATCATTACATTTAAAATGCAAAACTGTAAGCTTGTAATTTGATATATTCAATCAGCCAGCTCACATCTAGTGGGACGAATGCTGAATTTGATCTCAAGTGTATGATTTAGCAAACTGCTAAGTGGGACATCCAGTCTGTTTGACAATACTTGAAAAGTCTCTTCATTTCTTTATTCAATGTAGTACACATCACCATCATCATCATCGTTTAACGTCTGTTTTCCATGCTGGCATGGGTTGGACGTTTTGACTGAGGTCTGGGAAGCCGGGAGGCTGCACCAGGTCCCAATCTGATCTTGACAAAAAGTGCCCATCAAGTACTGAGGTTCATTGTATCATCTTACCCCCTCCCCTTCCTTCAAAACTGCTGACTTCGTACCTAATTTATTAGGGTCACTTGAATGAATCAATATGTTATCAGATAACAAGCCAAAGAGACAGCAGTTCACAGCTGGCTACTGGTCCCACACTGTATCCATGCAGGTTTAGATCCTGGGAACCCAGGCCAAATAACCTTAAACAGGTAACACAGTGTAGCACTGAAAAGTAATTTTGTTGGCTTGCTGTATCCAAGCTCTACTTCTGCCAAGAATGTGGAAAGAAGACATAGAAGAGCCCACTAGCAGCATCAGGATTTCTTTTTCCCTTTTGAAACCAATCTCAGTAGAATTGCAAAGATTATGGGTGTTGCACTTCTTCCTCCAACCAATACATAAAAACAATCAATATGCTTATGTGTATCATGGCACTAACTATTATCCTGAACCCTAGAGAATGGGAGAAGCTTTAGTTTTTATATTTTTCCATACCTTTAAAATGTAGGTCTTTGGATTTGGCAGTTCCATATTCATGGTAATAACATCCATTAATTCTTTTCTACTCCTTTCTTTCCTTGCAGAAGTGAAAAATAGGAACCATTGTCATTTTTCTGTTTTGTTTTCCTCCAGATTACATAAATATTGCACAAGTGACATGTCAGCTGTCTTAACCAACTAATCACTTAGGATATATATATGATGTCTGACAAGCTGGTTTGGCTCCGATTTCATTAGCTGATGCACATTCTAGCAATTGCTATCCTATTTTTACGATATATAAAAAATGTTGATGTCCACTGTTTCCCGAGAGTCTTTTAAAATCCAGTGCTAAGCTCTGATTTCATGGTGTGAAGATGAGGAAAAGTAAACACCTGCCTCTCTATATATATGCCGACAGTCTATCATCATGATCGTCATCGTCGTTTAACATCTGCTTTCCATGCCGGCATGGGTTGGACGGTTTGAGTGAGAACTGATATGCCGGGAGGCTGCACCAGACTCCAATATGATTTGGCAAGGTTTCTACAGTTGGATGCCCTTCCTAACCACCCCTAGAGTGTAGTGGGTGCCTTTTACATACCACTGGCATGGGTGCCTGTTAGGCAGCACTGGCATTGGCCATGTTCAAATGTCACCGGCACAGGTGCCAGTCTGGTGGCACTGGTATAGGCCATGCTCAAATGATGCTCTTTTACGTGCCACCAGCACGGATGCCAGTCAGATGGCACTGGCATAGATAATATTCCTAAACGATAAGCTATCTATTCCAAACAGTTCTAGGTGAAATGAAGTAATACAGAATTAAGCGTTCTGACCAGAAACATAATGAAATCATTGTAGGGGACTTAAACTTACAACCTATGAGCAAGTAGTTCAGTATCTTATCCTCTAAGTCACCTCAGTTGTACTAGTTTTGGTATGTTGAAGTGAAATTTAGGTTCAAGTATAAGGTCCTCAATTTCAAAGACAGTCAGGAAATTATCGATTGTGGTTTGGGTGCTACATCAAAGGGGTTCAAGCAGCTATTTGGGAACCCCTCGCTGCTTAGTAATGGGGAAGTTATACATTATAATGTTGTGCTTGTTGTTGTTGTTGCTGCATCTTTTGCAATCATAATTATATTTCTTGTGGTGCACTTCTTGCCACTGATGTTGTTCTTGCTGTTGTTGTTGGTGTTGTTGTTAATTGTTAATTCAGCCACCAAAGATGGTTTTGTTTTTGTTCTTCAATATTAGCCATTGTGTTGTTATTGTTATTGTAATAATGGAGTTTTTGTAATTGTTGTTGTAGTGATTGTTGCTCTCACTCCTTTTTGTTCTTTCGTACTTGTGTTGTTGTTGCTGTTGTTTTATCCAAAAGCTTGTATTTGTTTTACTGTTATTAGGGACAGTGGTGATGGCAGTGGTGAAAGCAATGTTGTTTTTGCTAATGTTGCTGGTGTGATATGGGGTAGAAAAAAAAACAAAAAAAAAAACAAAAAAAAAACAAAAAAGCAAAACCAGTACTTTTCATTTGTATATTCAATGAATTGGAAATATATGTTCTATGGTTTCCTCTCAGCAGGGTTCCAGACAATTTATATTCCAAAATGAAGGGACAAAATAGGAATGCAGAAACACACAGGCATGTTCTACAATTTTTTTTTTTTTTTTTTTTGCTTTTTGTTCATTATTTTGTGTTTGTTCATTTTCGTAATGGCTGCTTGAACTTCCCTTAGGATTTTTTTAATGTTTTTCATGAATAATATATAGCATGAGACTAGTGACAGAAGAAGAAGAAGGAAAAAAAGAGAAAAGTAGAGGTAGTGGGGGAGGGGAAGAGCCAAAAGAAAAAAGCTAAATGTAAAATACAACATCAAAAGAAATATTTTCGTGCTTGGTTTGAGAGGTAATAACCCTTGGATAAAGGACTAAATTAATCAGAGATAGACTGACGGATGGCTGACATTGTTGTTGTTGCTGTCGTTGTTGTTGTTGCTACTGACGTTGCAATCATTCCTACTGCTATATCACTCAGTTACACAAAGTGACCCAACATTGTTGCCAACTCTGCTGAAACTAGATGGAAAAACAGATTGACCAACATTTTCGGCTACATTGGCTCCAAGACAGCCACCAACATCATCATTGGTTTAACGTCCATTTTAGCACAATACAAGGCATCTTTGATTTATCATCATCAGTTTTATATTCACGTATCACAACTACTAATAGCTCTACAACACTCCAGCCTGGTTCTGTTGCTAGTGTTGTTGTTCAGTTGCAGGTCAGACACGACTGAACAAGCCTAAAATCAAAAGCAATCAAATATTTACCACCCTGTTGTTTACTGTATCATAAGCAACACTGCTCAATGAGTCTTTCTTTACTTAAGACAGGTGATTTCAATGAGGGAGATTCAGCTAATGTTTCTATCAGCTCAAATGACTCTATGGCGGTCTCTTCAGTTGTTCATGGCTCTATCAGTGCTCTTTCTGGATACACTACTTTTCTTTTTCTTTATTAATTTTGTTTTGTGAATGTAAACCACCCCAAGATAAAATGATAGATAATACTCCCAGTGTGTTAAACATGTCAGTTGTCAACAACTAAGTAAATGGAGATGCTCAGAATCTAATCTGTTGTTACATACACAACAAAATGGCTGCGGTATATTTAATCTGAAGGCATATGAGCAACATTTCCACTTCAACATACAATCTGCAACCAATCACCTTAATCTATTAATAATTGGATCTGAAGTTGTTTTAATATTACCCTGTTAGCTGCCTCCATATTAAGGTGGAACGGGAAGGGTCGGTGTTTAGTTTGGAGTACAACACATTTTCATCAACAGAATAGGATCTTGCTACTCGAGTCAACAGGTTGAAATGTTACATACTCATCCCCCACTGCAACTCCTCAATTCCATAATTAGACAATGTTAGGTATGTCCATGGTTATTATAGACAGCTAATTTACTTCACTTATAAAAGTCCACAAGTAAGCACAAATGTCATTGAATCCTGAACCACACATAGCTGCAATTCAAGAAGTATTATTATTCAGGGCTGAAAAACAGGAAATAAGCACTCTTCTTTGCAAGAAACAAAGTTCAACCTCATTTTAGAAAGGACTGCTTACCAAAAGACTTTCACTTTCTGTTTACACCACATACATTTACTTTTTTTACAGGTTACTTGAGTGAATTCAGATTTTTTTCTTCTTTTGATTTATAAGTATTATGGTGGATAATACCTTAAGTGGTGGGTTAGAATTCAGTGATATTATTTATCATTATCTTTTAATGATGATTTAATTAGAAAAGAGCGCTTGGACTTGGAGAAAATATTTAGAGTGACATTTAACTCTTTTGGTACCTTTTGGCACCAACCCACCTGAGATTGCCTCTGATCCTTTGACAGAATCTTCAAGTTTTAACGTGATCATAATTAAAACCTTTCATAAAAATTTCCTATTAATTTATGTTCCAAGCACCAGCTTAAAAATGACAAAATTCTTTTGACAAATTCCTCATTAGTTTAAGAATTAACTGAAGCAAAGGCAGTGTATTTCAGTAGACATATGGTAACAAAAGGATTAATGTCACCTATACACACCAGTAGCTACATGATTCTAACTGGAATTTATATCAAAATGGAGTGATCATTGCATAGATATTTTATTAGTGATGTGGGCCTTTCAAAACCTTTGAACTTAAAAGCCCACTGAGTATTTTCTTCAAGTTTTCCCTAAAGACTTTTTTTTCAGGATGAGTAATGAGACTACAAGGTATTCACATCAGCAGGGCAATACAAGTTTCATTACATCAATGGAGGATAGGAAGGAATGTCTTAAATGCTTTCTCCAATGATTGTTGTGTAGCTTCCAAGTTACTGAGACAACTGGGACACAAATTCAGCTCTGAGACAGGAAACTGCTTCCCAAGAATTGATATCTTGTAAATATATATATGAAAACCCCTACATGTAATCAACTTATCTATATCCAGCCTACCTGGGCAGGTGACATTGATATTACAGGAGGTGAAAACTACATTCACATTGTACATCAATAACCATTACATCCTATCATCAAGTTTCATCCATTTTGCAATAGTTTTTTTAATATTTTTTTTTCTTTTGTACTGGACTAAATGCACTTCTTCGAAACTTCTAGTTTCTAACAGAATTGAAGGATTTATAGAGGGAAAGCATTACGGTAATTCAAGAGTTAATTCGACAAGAATCCTTAGGGGTCTAATTAGTATTAGAATCGGAATCAACCACAACATATTATTTAGGGTAAGCGTGGAGTGAAAAGGCTGATGAGATTATAACTTCCACTAGTGTTATATTTGTAATGTTCTAGACATTTCTTCTTCTCGCATCAACATATACATATCTGCCATAAACAAGTGACATGAATAATACAGGCTTGTTATTTCTATCTCGAATTAGGTTCTTTTGGTGTTCCACTTCAATAACATAGATGAACCATCATACACAGATATAATAGACATCCAAAAATATGAATTTATTTGCTTGATGTTGTAGACTTAGTTAACTATCATAAACACAACACTATAGATTTTCAGTTCTAATCATTGTGCTAAGTGAAAAATAAAGATCCTTGATTGGCTAAAATCCTCACCTAAAGCATTCAACTCAAACATAATTAGCTTTGTTGAAATGGTGTAGCCATAGCCAACATTTGCTTTTAAATCAGTAGCACTGCTAAAATGTAATTAAGAAGCATTTTACCCTAACAAGGATATGTGCTGCCTGACTGACTCCCCTACTGGTGGCACGTAAAAAGCACCATTCGAGCATGGTCGATGCCAATGCTGCCTGGCTGGCACCTGTGCTGGTGGCACATAAAAAGCACCCACTACACTCTTGGAATGGTTGATGTTAGGAAAGGCATCCAGCTGTAGAAACCTTGCCAGATCAGATTGGAGCCTGGTGAAGTCTCCTGGCTTGCCATTCCTCAGTCAAACCATGCCAGCATGAAAAGCGGACATTAAACGATGATGATGATGATGATGATAAAAAGTAACAAGGCAAAACCAGATTAAAGATTGTAGTAACTGCGACTCACCATACCCTCCAATGCCTTGTCCGGGATATAGAAATAAATATTTTATCTGCAATAAATTTTGCCATTTCAGCAAACTGCAGTTTTATTAAGTCTGTTGAATCCTAAACAATCTGATAATGAACAAGTAGCTCTCATTGTTCATTGTAAAACAAATGATAATTTATAAAGGGTTACTAGTAAATTGAATGGACACCCTGTTAAAATGCAGCTGAATACTGTTGCATCGTTGTCTATCATTTAATCTTGTTGCTAATTATCAAACCAACTGATAGACATTTAACTTCATATGATGGTTCAAAATTACATGCAGTTACTATTACAAGAACTTTGCTTCACTCTGGCAATAAAAAGATTATTTTGGCTTTGTTGTGATTAACAATCCTTTATAACTTTGGATTAATTGGTGAAAATATCCTGGAAGATACATCATGTTAATATGTTTCTGATCTGCAGATACAACCAAAAGTAAGATGTTTTCAACATTCCCAGTTCCAGTACACATCAAAAACGGAAAATAAACTTAACAATCTTGAAATAATGAGAATTGCAGCACCATGTCTTATGAAGATATCAAGAATGCATCACGGTGCAAGAGAAAGACAATAAATCAAATATGTGTACTCGTTATAAAGCACATTTAAATGACAAAATTCAAACTTGTTTACATCCAATTATTCAAATTGAAACAATGTTCACAGATATGCAATGAATAAAGTCTTTTTTCTCAAATGATTTAACATCAAATTGGTGTGAATGAGGACTCAAAGGACTGCATGAAAAATAAGTACTTGATATACACTTAGACAATAGACTTCAGAAGAGCCACAAAAACAATAACTGTATTTTCCAGTATTACATAGAGTCTAAATGGAAAATAATTATTAATATAATTATCTATCAAGATGAGATACTTATCTTTATATCAACCCAGAATAAATGGTAGAATCAAGAAAGATCTGTTATTGCTAGACTGAACACAGTCAATGTATCAATTAATATAAATAAATGAATTAATCATGCATCTTGCATAGGTTTCCTTGCTTTAACTGTTTCTAAGAAAGATATCAAATCATCATATAATCTAATTAACAGATTAATGTTTCTAAACTGAAAGAAGAAATTGAGAAATATTTGGTATTGATACACTGCTATTAAAATTTACAGACATAGTTGAGCCTCTTCTCATAGCAAAAAAAGAATGTCTTTACTCGGGAAATACATCAAGAAAAGGTCTTCAAGGAGACAAAAGAACTTCTTACATAACATCCTTTTCGGTAAAATTCTGGATTTGCAGCAGTTGGAATAATGCCTCAAAATGGCAATCTCATAGCATACGTTAGTAATACATTTGTTAGTATTCAATCTGAAGTAATATTGAACATGAAACTTAAGTAGTAAAAGTACAGTGTATTGAAAGATTAAGACATTTTCTTATAAAGAAATCTTTCACACTGAAGACAGTTCATTTCTGCAGCTTGTATTTTCAAAGGAACTCAATGTCTCTTAGTGAACTTCTCAGGGGATTGACAAGTGGACTCTCATATTATGACAATATGATTTCAGAATCACTTATATACCTTGTATTTGCCATCAGCGAAATTGAGACTATGTTTCAGTTTGATAGTAATGCCTCTTTTTTTCTCTTTTTACAAAAGCATTAACTTCTGATATCACTCTGTTGCTTATGACAACAAGGGTTCCAGTTGATCCGATCAACAGAACAGCCTGCTTGTGAAATTAACATGCAAGTGGCTGAGCACACCACAGACATGTGCACCCTTAACAAAGATCTCGGGGAGATTCAGTGTGACACAGAATGTGACAAGGCTGACCCTTTGAAATACAGGTACCACTCATTTTTGCTAGCTGAGTGGATTGGAGCAACATGAAATAAAGTGTCTTGCTCAAGGACACAGCGTGTTGCCAGGAATTGAACTCTTGACCTTACAATCATGAGCCAAATATTCTAACCACTAAGCCATGCACCTTCACAAATTCTGATATAAGCAATGATAAATTAATTTTTGCTGATTATCAGAGATGAAGACCTTAAAAATCATTTTAAGACATTCACTAATTATATTTACTTAAAAAAAAATGCATTCCTGGCAAAGATTGGTCTAGGCTAGACTTCTTGTGGTGCATGCAGAACAATGAGAACCCAAGCAATAACATATCTATCCCTTTTTAATAGATATGAATGTGGATGTCTGATTACTGTTGCCTTTCACCAATGGAGAGCACCCACCTTCCTTAAGACATGTTCAACAATTTGCTAGACATTCACCTGAAATTATGATAGAGAATGATCTCAGCTTATTTATTCTTAACCTTTACTGTGCAAAAGTTATTTCTATGATTCTTGGCATACAACAGACACCGAAGAAAGCAAAGACTTTTATTTTGTGGCCTAATCTTGACAGAGATACATAAGAATTTATCCAATCTTAAGATATGTGCATTGAATCAGATTTAAAAGCACTCCTTATACTGATAAATGTCCTGAATTATGGCCCTGGGAAAGATTACATATGGAGTGGAGATATGTCTGAAATGTTGGGAATATGCTTTCATCAAAGTTGATGCAGCTACTATTTAGATTGAAACTCTTTCATATTCCACTAAAAACTTCGAAAAGGTAAGGAAATGTCTATTTTCTTATTTTCTAGTTTTGGCATTCCAATAACAATACTATCAGACAATGGGCCAGATTTCATTCAATAAAGGACTTATTAAACTGATTTGGTTGCAAGAATATTGATAGTTCTATCTATAGTCTAAGATCTATAGAGCAGAATAAAGAACTGTGCAAGCAGTCAAATCTGCATTAAAAGATTACAGTCCATCAATTGCAAACTTTGATGAGTATTTGCTAAAGATTCTTTTCAACCATGATAGTGCATCTGGTACATGCCAGTTATCTCTAGCTGAGAAATTATTAAGCAGACAATTAAGAGTAGCAGTAAAACCTTTTTATGAGGCTGAACAAATGGTTCACTACAAGAATAATACGACAACATTTCTCACAAATGCACATTATCTAATTCGTGCAGGGAGAAGCACAGCATGGATTAGATATGAGGATGAAAAAGCTCAGTTAACATCAACTGAACAAACTGCTAAACCATTAAGCTTATTAAGCATAGTTAATTGATTTAAATAGATGATAGAGAGCCATCTGTTAAAGTGATTGGGTTTGGATAACATTCAGAAGAAAAATGGCTAGGTATAGGTCTTTCTGTTGATGGAATTTCGTTTTAACACCCAGGTGTTAAGATGAAATCCACTGCAAGCTTTCGTTATGTGTTTAGGCAGTACATTAATTCTATACAGAGTTTACCTGGCTATCTTCAATAATTACCAGATCTAATTTTCAAGAAATGTAACTTACAATAGACTGTCAGCCTGTTAAGATGGGACGGGGAATTTATCTCTTGTAGACTAAAAATGCTGATCTTTATCCAAATCAGGATTCATGGAGTTGATGCTTATCCATTGTTTCTGTAGCTTTAAGCAGATGAAAAACAAATCTCCTTTTAAATAGGATGCTAATCTATTGTAGGCAGTGTAGATTTCGAGTAGAAGAAATTAAACTTGGAATAACAAGTCAACTAAATGGTTGTCAATTCCACAATACTATCACTTGCTTACAGCAAGGAATTATGACAATGACTTCATCTGCTTATCTGTAAAATCTGTGTTGTTGGGAGATGCCAACAGTAAGAACACAGGATGCAGAAATGAGTACTGAGGGGACCTATATGCAGTCACTAAACCTACAAGAAACAGCAGCCAAATCACAAATCACATTAAACTATTTTAAATAAATAGAGGAAAATGAATATATTGGATAGTGGTCCCTGATACACAGAGTGAAGTGATGATCACAGTTGAAATGCCTACACACCTTGAAACAAATGGTCAGTAGAGTTCCAGTATAATTGACCATCTATGCAGGATGGCTAACAGAGGCAAATGATCCTTTTATGAAAAGTTCTGCTAAATTAGTCAACTGTACTTTGGTATACTATAAAATGATTTTATTTATGTCCCTAATGATTTTAGGAAAAGTATGAATTATGTAACTCCTATTCCCAACTCCTAAAGTCAATAGGCCTATTATCCATGGATGAATACCATTGATTATGGAAATTCAGACGCAAAATACAGCCATTTAATGTTTTAATTATATACCACATTTGAATAATTTGTATAATAAAGTGAAATAGCTATGACTGGGAGGCAAAACCAGGTTGCTGACTTAACAGCTTTGGAGCAAACACATGTTCAACTCCTTCTTTCATAAGGAAGATATATAGGTAAGTGAATACACAAACATACACACAAAGAGAGAGGCAGACAGACATATGGACAGATATATACACATACAGGTGGATATGCTTATAGTTATATATATGCATACACACATGCAATAAATCAATATATTTGCTATGCAAATGTATGAATAGGATATAGCACTAAGCCAACATCATAAGAGATTGATAGTTTAGTTCAGTTTCTACCTGTTTCACATTCACTGCTTAGGGCTTGGCAAGTGGCTTTCATTACATAGTTTTCTCTCTCACAAGGTATTTTCTGTTTTTGTTCCTTTTTATAAGATAAAATCAATTACCCCTACATTGACTTTATGAAGCAAAAATCAATTATTCCTCTCATGCTTAAACCTTAGTTATTTTTCTTGTTGATATATATATATATATACATATACAGTGTGTGTGTGTGTGTGTGTGTGTGTGTGTGTGTGCCTGTACACTTTTTTTTGGCAAAGATTATGTACAGATTATTAAATTGTTCTAGGCAGATAGTATGTGTATGTGTGTGTGTGTGTGTGTGTGTGTGTGTGCATACACATGTGCAGGTGTGTGTTTCAGAATTCTTCAACTAATTTTCAGAATTGATTCCTAAAAGATCACCATTTTTTTTTTTTTTAACGACCTCAGTTTTAATACTTGGTAATAGTTTCAATGTTAATTAATTACAAGTTTTTGTTTTTTTTGTTGTCAGGCCTCAGGTCAGGTCCAATCAAGCAGATCTATAATCAAAGCCATTTAGCCATGATCTTTTCTTCAGACACACTATGACATTCTTGAGACACTGACATTCAGAAAAGTCCTGAATGTCACAGAATCTCATTCGCTCTTTAAAATATTTGTGACAGTTTGCATGAGTAAGAAATCAACTGTTGTTTAAGTGCTTTTATGATTTACTAAAATTGTAGAAGATGCACGTGCTATTATTATGTGAGTGTGTAATCATTATGAGCATGAGAAGAATATGTGCAGCATTTTTGTTAGTCCACCCTGCACATGTTTGTGTATCAGCTAGTGGTTACCCCCTCCCTCTAATGTTATTGATTGGGGGCATGTTCTATGTTTTTCTCAGCGTCTATTTCAGCTTTCAAATCATCTGAAAATGTTTGAGAGAGAGAGAGAGAGAGAGAGAGAGCGGAGAGGAGAGAGAGAGGAGAGGAGAGAGAGGGAAGTAGCCCATGGTCTCCACCACCTTCTCTGTGTTGGTGGTTTTATAATAATCTGGCTGCCACAAGACTTGACTTACCAGTTGCATTCTTTATTCCATTACCATTTCTTGGAGTCTTTGTAGCAAAGCTCTTCTTAAGATTTCCTATTTTGAACATGGTATTAAATTTTCACGATTTTCCTCAATCAACTTTGGTGTAAAACATTCAACTTTTTGGTGATTTTCCGTTTTCTTCATTATTTTTGCATATAACGCCATTGGCAGTACAATGGTATTGTGCAGATGGATTTTGATGTTAGTGTCCAGTATGTCCATGGACTAGACTTTAAATATGCATCAAAAGTATGTTTACAAGCACGAATCATAATAACCTAAGATATTAATGATGTGAGAATGTTTCATATTAATATGTATCATATTAATATGTATCATGTGATATAAGTATATATCAATGGTTAGAGTGTTTCCTAAGTAAATGTTATGAGAATGCATTATAATAATACGACATGATTACCTACTCAAGGTGTATGTCTTAAACATGTATTGAATACTAAATGGGTGAGTCAGTAAATTATCAAGAATAAATAGAATACATCTTCTGCTTCTACCACATTACAAAATCCTCCAACAACTTACAACTCTCAGAACATATCTAGTTCTGTATCAAGGACATCGATTTCACGTCACCTCTCGCCAAAATCGTTGACTCCAGTAACTTTAATGCTCACAATTTTTCTAGGCTCTCACACAGCCCCCAAAATATTTTGCAATTCTTAATCCTTTACAACTTTTAGTACCATCCCCTCTGTGCATGTGTAACCAAGAGACAACCCAAATTCACTTGATTTCTTTCTCACCTCAAAACAGTTTCTATAAACAAATCATAGCCCCTGCACCCATCAGAACATCTGAACACAGTCTCAAATCCGAACCCTAATCTCAGCCCAGTGGTGTAGCTAGAGTGTTTTCCACCTGGGGTGGCCTTTCAGTTTGCTGTCCCTGGGACCCCACAAAAAATACATATTGCACGGTGACTATATTGATTCTTGCATTTAATGGTGAGTAGTGTCCATGTCCCGACATAAAAACCACTATTATTTGATTTCAATACAGCCTATATAGGCTTATAACCTACAGCAGACTCCCATAAAAGTGCCACCCAGGGTGAACTACCCCCTCTGTCCCCCTCCAGCTGCACTAGTGTCTCAGCCCCACCACCCACACTCTATAGCATTATGCTAACTTTTCCTGGCAGCATATATTCTCATCCCTGACCTATCCAAGACAAAACAAGCAAATCAAATGCTTGATACTATCCTCTAAGACATGTATGTCCATCCCACTCACATCCAAAGTTCATAATCTGAAGTCACTCAAATGATTCACACATATTTGCTCTACAGCAGTACAAATGAAAAACACGTTGTAGAAACATCATACAATCTTATCAACTTTCTAGCTTTTATTCACTATGAAATTCATGTAAGACAACAAGCCCCTTCTGTCCTTTTAAACAGTGCATCCTAGAACTAGTCCCTATCCTTGTCAAATTCTTCAGTTTCTTTCTACATGTCTTGATCTTTGAAACATACCACAATATGTCCAATATCCAAGAAGGGAAAACTCTCTCACCCCAACTAACTATTAACTTTTTGCTCTCTTCCACTATCTAAAAACCACCCTCTCCTTCCTCACTAATCACCAGTATATCTTATATACTGTCAGATCTACCATAGACCTGCTCTCTTATGTCACTCACCAGAAGTTGTTCACTATTGAAAAGTTAGATGAAAACAATACCATTGTACTTCATATAAGAAATGAATTTGAGTGTGTCTGGCACAAATACCTTCTGACAAAACCCTCTGCTTATCAGCTCCATCTCCCTCTAATTTCTTGGGTTGAACATTTTCTATTAGATTACATGAATATAGCACATGCAAGCAGAGCTCTCTCTAACCCATACAATAGCAACTCTGATGTGTTCCAAGAATCATTTATGTTACCAGCATGCTTTCTCTTGCACATTAGCAGCAACATCTCAAATGATGCTCACTCCTAGCAGATGACACACCTGTCATTCCTTATTAATCTTCCATACTCAGGCAATATTTGTATCCAACCTAGGCAGCACATAGCAAATCTGCACTGCCTCCATGAATAAGGAAAATGGAGACACGGCAACCTCATCTCTTTCAATGGCAAAACAATGCAATCACTGCATATATCAAAACCTCCTGTTTTATCCTCATACATAGCAAAGAAACTCAGTTTAGTACAAATGTCAAGCCAAACGGTCACTGATAATCTTTCATGATAATCTTGCACCAGCATCTTAGTACTTTTGTCCCAGAAGCCTCATACTCTTAACTGATACAAAAACAGAAAAGAAAAACAATCTTGAATGGCTGCTATCCCTTTCACATTCAAATTCCATAATACACCAGGTTACAAAGAAAGGTACCATTTGAGAAGATTGTCTTCACACTGAGTTTCTAGAACAAGTTAGCCAAATAGATGTCATCTAGCTCCAAGCTTTATTTGTGTACGATTTGAAAACACACCATGAGCTAAAGAAATATTTGCTAATCAGATGTTTGTTATTTACAGATAAGTTGGACTATGCTGTTTCCTTCTTAAGGTCCAAAAATATCCACAAAATATCCACAACAGTTGCCAAATCCTAAACCACACAAAACTACAATTCAAACAGTGTTGTTGTTTGGAGTCAAATACTGGAACTAAGCACTCTTTGTTTGAGAAACAAAGCTTGGTTTAATTCTAGAAAGAACTTTCTGTCAAAGACTCCTTGTTTGCATCATGTGTGTTTAAGTTTGTGTTTTATCATGTGATTTTATCTGGATTTTTCCTTCCATGAATTTTCAAGCATAATTAAAGCTAATAATTCAAGTTAGAATTCAGCGATATCATTTATTAATGATTTATTTATTATTATTTATTCATTAATGATTAAATTAGAGAAAGACAGCTTGGACTTAGACAAAATAATCAGAGTGATATTTCAGTGTCATTTATAAACACCTGCTATCTAAGTGATGCTGCTGCTTTTTGAGTCTGAACAGAAGTGGACTTATCACATAATTCATATTGCATTAATGTTTTCATTAATGAATGGTATGGATTTCACAGCTGTATCCTACACCAGTTTTGCATAACCAGCCCCAGCCCATTCAAAAGCACCCTTGGATTGTATGGCGACCTGCTGTGCTTGAGGAGACCTATTGAGTCAAGTACATCAACATCAAAATGAAAATCAAATGGAAATTGTAGTTGTGACCCCTGTGGCGGTAGCACATAAAAGGCACCATCCAAATGAGAGTGATGCCAGCACAGCCTTGACTGGCTTCCATGCCCGTGGCACATAAAAAGCACCAACCAATCGTGGCTGTTGCCAGCCTCCTCTGGCTCCTGTGCCGGTGGAATGTAAAAAGTACCCACTACACTCATGGAGTGGTTGGCGTTAGGAAGGGCATTCAGCTGTAGAAACAATGCCAGATCAGACTGGAGCCTGGTGCAGCCTCCTGGCTTCCTAGACCCCAGTCAAACCGTCCAACCCATGCCAGCATGGAAAATGGATGCTAAACGATAATGATGATATATATATATATATATATATATATATATATATATATATATATATATGCTTTCGGTGCGAATGCTAACACACTTAGTCGTGTTAACAAAAGGATGTGGGTTCGACTCCCACATGGATAAGAAAGCCTTCTTTTTTCTGTTGAGGGCTTACATGCCTCTTTATTAGACTATGTTCCTTAGTCATTGCACGCTGATCACCATAAGCTTTAAGCTTGTATGAAAATACCATATACATATATATATATATATATATATATATATATATATATATATATATACATACAAATAATTACAGAGGCATCAAGCTGTTAGATCAGGTTATGAAAGTTACAGAGAGGGTCATAGCCCAACTAATTAGGGAGCGAATCAATTTAGATGAGATGCAGTTTGGGTTCGTGCCAGGTAAAAGCACTACTGATGCCTTATTTCTAGTGAGACAGTTGCAGGAGAAATACCTAGCTAAGGATAAACCTCTGTATCTGGCTTTCGTTGACATGGAGAAAGCCTTTGACAGGGTCCCCCGATCCCTTATCTGGTGGTCAATGAGGAAACTTGGGATAGAAGAATGGTTAGTGAGAGCTGTGCGAGCCATGTACAGAGATGCTGCCAGTAAGGTGAGGGTTGGAAATGAGTACAGCAATGAATTCCGGGTAGAGGTAGGGGTCCACCAAGGTTCCGTCCTCAGCCCCCTCTTATTTACCATAGTCCTCCAGGCAATCACAGAGGAGTTCAAGACAGGTTGCCCCTGGGAGCTCCTCTATGCTGATGACCTTGCCCTAATTGCGGAGTCACTATCAGAACTAGAGGAGAAGTTTCAGGTGTGGAAGCAAGGTCTAGAATTGAAGAGCCTTAGAGTCAACCTAGCTAAAACCAAAATCCTAATAAGTAGGAAGGTAGATAAAACACAAACCCCTTCAGGTAGATGGCCCTGCTCAGTATGTAGAAAAGGAGTAGGTAGTAACTCTATAAGATGTACCCGGTGCAAGCTATGGACACATAAGAGGTGCAGCAACATCAAAGGCAGGTTAACTAGCAAGTTAGTTTTTGTTTGTGGCAGATGTTCAGGTGCAATAAAGACTGCAAACAAACAGGAAACAACTTCTATCTCATTCCAGGGTGAAAAACTAGAGGTAGTCGATAGCTTCCGCTATCTGGGCGACCAAGTTAGTAGTGGGGGTGGGTGCGCTGAAAGTGTAGCTGCTAGAATAAGAATAGCCTGGGCAAAGTTTAGAGAGCTCTTACCCCTGCTGGCGACAAAGGGACTCTCACTCAGAGTAAAAGGCAGACTGTATGACGCATGCGTACGAACAGCCATGCTACATGGCAGTGAAACATGGGCTGTAACTGCTGAGGACATACGTAAGCTCGCAAGGAATGAAGCCAGTATGCTCCGTTGGATGTGTAATGTCAATGTGAATACCCGTCAGAGTGTAAGTATCTTGAGAGAAAAGCTGAACATTAGAAGCATTAGTTGTGGCGTGCAAGAGAGACGATTGCGCTGGTATGGACATGTGGTGAGAATGGATGAGGATAGCTGCGTGAAAAAGTGCCACACCCTAACAGTTGAGGGAACCCGTGGAAGAGGTAGGCCCAGGAAGACCTGGGCTGAGGTGGTGAGGCAAGACCTTCGTACATTGGGCCTCACCGAGGCGATGACTACTGACCGAGACCTTTGGAAATGTGCTGTGCGTGAGAAGACCCTGCAAGCCAAGTAAGATCGTTGCCAGTGCCCCTGGACTGGTTCTTGTGCGGGTGGCACATGAGATGCACCATTTTGAGCGTGGCCGTTGCCAGTACCGCCTGACTGGCTCCTGTAGGATTTTCGAGCGAGATCGTTGCCAGTGCCCCTGGACTGGCTTGTGCGGGTGGCACATAAAAGACACCATTTCGAGCGTGGCCGTTTTCGTGCGGGTGACACGTAAAAGCACCCACTACACTCTCTGAGTGGTTGGCGTTAGGAAGGGCATCCAGCTGTAGAAACTCTGCCAAATCAGACTGGAGCCTGGTGTTGCCATCCGGTTTCACCAGTCCTCAGTCAAATCGTCCAACCCATGCTAGCATGGAAAGCGGACGTTAAACGATGATGATGATGATGATGATGATATATATATATATGTATGTATGTATGTGTAGAACATTGGAATGAGTGCTCAACACCACATTGGTGGATCACAAATAAAGAAATTATGAAATTATATATATATTCCCATGTCTTTCTCTCTTGCAATGTGTGTTTGTGTGTGTGTGTGTGTGTGTGTGTGTGTGTGTGATTGTGTGTGTGTGTGTGTGTGTGTGTGTGTGTGTGTGTGTGTGTGTGTGTGTGTGTGTGTGTGTGTGTGTAGGTGCAGGCATGGCTGTGCTGTAAGAAGTTTGCTTTCCACAAATGAAAATTACCCGCAAATGCCTCAGCAATAAACCAAATAATAAAGTGGATAACAACATAATGTACTGAACCAAAATTATTTCAATTCATGAATATTTTTACCCTTAGTTGAGAGACAAAGAAAAAATAATTATCATAAAGACTAATTCCAGTCAACAAGGAGGACAACCTTGGGATTTTATTCAAATAAATTTAAAGTAGACTGTCACAGTGATATCAGGGACCCATAGCATAATCAGCTCCAACAGCTTCATCTGATCCTACCCTTTCCCTGGGGTATCATAACAAGACTGGGGTTGACTGGATTTGTCACTGTTCTGCCTAAGATCAGACCCAGTCACACACTCTTCGATTTTTAATTAATTTTAATTAATTTAAATTACTGGATCACCTCCCTGCCTTTCTTGACCAGAATTAGTAATTAAGGTCATTTTTTTTTCTCCTCACTATGGGTGTAATGTAAAATTAATTAAAACTTTTAAAAAATTTAAATTTAAAATGATGCTAAAAACATCCAGTGTGCTCAAAAAAGAATGGAAAAACTTTGAAAGAAACGATAGGCAAATCAGATTAGAAACAGAATTAAATGTAAAAGCAAACGAATTAGCATAAACATGAGCTACACCAATAATTACCAAGTGGCCTACTGTGATTACTTTATATTTTAAAGTAGTGTTATCATTCTTCTTTTAATGCATTTTTCATTAGGTGCAGCCCGTGTATGTGTGTATGTGTGCAAAACGTTCTGCCATTTTGAGGTTTAATATGCTGCACCTATTAATGCCATTTATTTTAGTATGTGCAGAGGTATGATGCCTGGAAATTTATTTGTTTTTTTTTTAATTTTTATATTTTAGCTATTTTTAATGCTCCATTTATCACAAAGACAGTTTTTGCACTCACCCACCCACGCACACTGCCACATTTATCTCTAAATCCTTATATTTTGATAATTCTTCTATTTCCTTCAGGGCAAGGTTGTAATCAGAAAAGGATTGATATGAAGACAAACAGACATCCACTCTTTCTTCTATCTTTAATAATAATGCTCGGACATATCCCACAGTATTGCAACTTGGCTGTTTTCACTGACAGCTTTGGTAAACATTTATAGTTTTGTTGCCTGTTTTATTTAGTAATTTGCATTTTCCCCATTGAATATAATTACCTTCTTGGCAACGTATGCATACACATTCAGATTCTATCTAAGGCTAGAGACAATGTCTTCAATTTGCCATTGTGTCCACTAAATAATCTACATTCACTACCATCCATTTAATCAGTTATATGCTTTGAGTTAGTTTACTTCCTAGCTTTGCCAGATACTGACCATACATAGGTTTGCTTTTTCAGCACTTTAATTTTGTCCTCAAGACTTTATTTCAGACATTATTTTGTTCTAGTTGGGTTTTCTTCAGCAGATGTACTCATATACCTGCATATTTCTAACCTCTATGCTGTATCTAATTGTCTCTTTATCTATGTAAAATATTTTTATTTTTTGTTATTTCTTGTGATCCCTAATTAAACTGAAGTAAAATTTCAGTCAAGTTGTCATCCCTTACATAGTTTCAAATAATCCATACACAAATTGTAATTTATCATCTCTCCAATGCAGATGTTGATATTTACAGTGAAGCTGAGTAGCCTTGTTAAAAGTTGACTTAAGATACCAGTTAGTAATCTAAATAAAGAGATGGCCAAAATTAGAGCTACGTAGCTCTAATTTTGGCCATCTCTTTATTTATTTATTTATTTTAATCAACACTTGGATTACTAACTGGTATTTGAAGTCAATTTTAACAAACTTATTCATCATTTTAGTGCACTCTTTAATAGCTTTCTAAAGTTTTTATATCAATCATAATTATGTCACGCAAATTCTAGCCTATTTTTAACGATTTCATCTGTTTCCAGTTTATTTTTAACAAACTCATTCAAATGTTTGAATCATTTTTGCATTTCCCAATCTAGAATATTCTTATCTTAATTATTATCACTATGAAATCCTTTGAGATTGTTAATTCACTGTAATATTTCTACATTCAAAACTAACACAGATAAATTCTATATTTCAAATGGAAAAAACATTTTGTTAGGCTATAAATGGAAACTATATGAATCAATTCAAATCATATCATAATGCATATAGGCTCACGATCATTCACTAATCCAGGCCTTTAATACACATGCTCGTTCATCAGCCTATGTTTTCATTATATACACACTTATACCTATCTCTCAAATTCTTATAGTATATTAATCCAATTATTGTACATCACACTTCTGTTACAGCAAATCCTCCAGTTTTTCCATCCATATTTCACCATCAAAGTCACTTATTATTAGATGACTCTGATCGAGCGTGTCTGCAGCACAGAAACAGATATTGTAATTGTTCTTAGTGACTCTGAAATGCAATTCTCTAAGTTATGCCAAGATGTTCACCCTTTAACCTAATATATTAAGTATTATATTATCAATCGCAGATAACTGAATTCAGTTTTGATCCCATACAATAACATGAACTTGGAATATTACTGAAGATCTTGTCATTGTGATGTTCTTTGTGATAAATATAGAGGCAAAATGATGAAACATTTCATTGTTTCAGAATAGAACATTTCCCTTTACACTATCTTACTACACTGATCTGTGGAGGAGTAGGTACTAGGCTGCTTTTGTTTTTGTGGGTTTTTTTCTTATAAGAACAGATACTATTACTACTACTACTACTACTACTACTACAATATGAAGTACATTACTGTATGAGAGCCAGCGCTTTACCTCCTGTACATCAACTGTCAATACCAGATCAACATCATGGACAGTTATCAACACATAAAACAAGGGTTGACCATTAGCCAAACCATCATCATCATCATCATCATCATCATCATCTGACGTCCGTTTTTCTATGCTGGCATGGGTTAGATGGTTTGACTGAAAACTGGTAAGGCAGGGAGCTGCACCAAGTTCCAATCTGAATCAGCAAGGTTTCTATGGCTGGATGCCCTTCCGAACACCAACCAGCTGTTTAAAATTCGTTAGAAGATTAACATTTAAGTAACTGCAATGAATACTGTACATCAATAAAGGCACCTGGCAAAACAAGGCATCACCAAATTTTGAATATCGGCTGAATCGCTTCATTTCTATGACTGATTGTCATGATTTAATATCCCCATAAAAATCTACAATTTTTTCTTTTCATATGTTTTAACTGAAACAAACTGAGGCATGAAACCTTGCTAAAACTTTTTTTTTTTTAGTAGTCATTAGTCTTCAGAACTCTTCATTAGTAATGAATTAAAATTACTTTATAACCGTCTTAGAGTTAATGTTCAGGCTTAACTATTAAGATTCATATTAGGAGAGGAAATCTGGTCTGGAAGAGACAAACATAGTTCTGAAGAGAGAAGGACATCAGAATGTTTGGAAGGGAGTGTAAGGACATATTATAAGATGCAGATGATGGAGAAGCAAGGTTACTACAGGGATTTAAGTATAAATATAATATTCAAATTCAGAAAAGAAGAGGTCATGTGTAGCAGTAGAAAAGAATTACAATTGATGCCCATTGGGTTAAAATAGATTTTCCCACTAGAATGGAAATGAGACATTACAAATAATAGGCTTAAAATCTGGTTGAATGGCATTAAACAGATGGATGGTTATCATCCAGCTTACAGCTAATATTTCCAAAAGTTTTACCACCTATTCAAAACAGCTTAGTGAAATATGTGAACAATGAAATATTGTGTTGAGTCAAAAGTTTTGCAATATTTTGGTAACTTCTTTGTTTTATTCATCAAGCATCGTAAATTAGGGCCATCATGTTGCACTGTCTGAAGCCACTTTTCTGCCAGTTCTTTGATCCCAAGCTTATACCAGTTCTTGTCTTTTGAGGAGAAGAACTTCTTCCCTGAAGCTTCCACCTCCTCTTGGTTGATGAAGTGTTGTAAGCGCAGGAAGTGAGCCATAAGCTACGAAAATATAGCAAAACTTTTGACTCAACACAATATATTTGGGGGATTTGAACTCAAGATCTATGAACTGGTGAGGGCAGTATATTATCTAGCCAGGCATTTTGCTTCTTTTGAACCTATGAATGTAAATCAGTGGTGAGTAGAACCAAAGTAAACATATACACGTGTGTGTGTGTGTGTGTGAGTATATATGTGTGCACATATATACCCATACACACACATACATATATTTGTGTGTATATGTGTGATTTTGTGTGTGTGTGTGTGTGTGTGTGTGTGTGTGTGTGTGTGAATGAAAAAGTAAATGTAATAAATTGAAAAATTTACTGTATAAAACATCTGCTTAATCAGACGGTAGAGTAGTTAAAGGACGGCTGCTAAAATATCTGATGAATAAAAATGTAATGGCAGGGAGGAAAAAATAGCAGTAAGCAGATTTTTTTCCCCTTCTTTTGCTGTTATTTATTTTCATTTTGTTACTGCATTTCTAATAATAATAATAATAATAATAATAACAACAACAACAACGACAGCAATAATAATTCTTCTGACAATCTTGCAGCTGTCTGCAAAATTCTTCGTTCAGATGATTGCAGTAATAAAGTTTTCAACTAGACAACACCAAGATATCTTATGTAGGGGCACTGCAAATTCAGTGGTGGTGGTGGAGGTGGTGGTGGTGGAGGTGGTGGTGGTGGAGGTGGTAGTGGTGGTGGAGGTGGTGGTGGTGGTGGAGGTGGTGGTGGTGGTGGAGGTGGTGGAGGTGGTGGTGGTGGAGGTGGTGGTGGTGGAGGTGGTGGTGGAGGTGGTGGTGGTGGAGGTGGTGGTGGTGGAGGTGGTGGTGGCTATGATTATGACAACAGTTATGACAATGTGAAGGAGAAAAAGGAGGGGAGATGGAAATAAAAATACAGATTTACTGAAAGCAACCAATTGATTTCATTATGTTAAATATGATAATGTATTGGTCTAATGATTTTGATGAATACATTTGAGGGAGTGTAATGAGAGATTTAATCATTACCCACTGCTTTTTATCAATTGTCCCATTAAAGATTTATTATATTAAATTGGTAACTATGTGTATTTGAGTATAGACATATGCACACACATGTATGCATATAAATATGCATGTGTACATGTACTTACACATGTATGTCAGCACGTGTGTCTACACAAATGCACATGCTTACATATGCTGCCACACATACATGTTAGCAGGTATAGCTATACATATATACATAATGTACATACATGTGTATTTGGTAAGATAATTAAGATTTGTTCAGAAATGTTTTTCATTCATTGAAAAGTTAGTCAGCATAGCTATGGCTTAATTGACTACAGCTAGCATTCAGCTGCTATATTTCTTATTATTGCATTGTATGTTGCTCATACTTGCCTAAATTAATATATTGTTTGCATGTTAAATGTGTAAGTGTATGTGTACACGCGTGTGTGTGTTTGTGCGCGCACGCATGTGAGAATCAATTATAGATTAATATCAAAAACTTTTATATGAACATCATTGAATGTATACATTACTTCTTTACAAATGAGCAATATATATATATATATATATATATATATATATATATATATATATATATATGCATGTATAGAAACAAATTGAGAGACATATGTAAATAAAAAATATAAGCATTGAAAGAACTAAAGTGTTATATCAAATATATTTGTTTACATATGCATATCAATAATTAATTTACATAAAAATCTGTTAAAATTGTGTGTGAGTGTGTGTGTCTGCATGCGTGCATGCGCGTGTGTGTGTGTGTGTTTGTGTGAATAAATAGGCAAGATATGATTTATTTCTTTAATATTTACATAATTGATATTACAAATCATTTGATAGTGTCAGAACACCTGGAAATTACATGCAGTTATACCAAAATAGATTGGCCCAGGTGAAAATTTGAAATCGCACAAAATATTTGTTGAGTTGCAATCCCACACGGATGTGACAAATTTAAGGTTTAGCCCTTACTGTAGTCCAATCATTTATTACAATGTTAACCATATATTTTGCTATACATATCTATACCATGTATATACAACATAACATGTATATAAGTGTATATGTAAGTGTGTGTCTGTACAAATGCATTGATACACATTCACAAACACACAAACATACATCTTGCATTTTCTCTTACACAAATATTTCACTTCTATAAGAATGAGCTACGGAGTCTAAAATAAGGCGAAATCAAAGTAAAATAGCTATAGATATACCACACTAGAAAATAAAAGCAATAGCTACACATTCTAATTATCATCAGCAGCAGCAGATGTAGTAATAACAACAACATAACCATTTGCGTAATTCTTCAAAGATAAAGGATAAATGACTTATAAAGTCTTTATAATAGTGTTAATGATGGTTTTCTTGTTAATTAGTAGCTTTGATATTCCGTAATACACAGTAATTAGAGAGTAATAGATTCTTTATTAATGCTTTAGCTAAGTTTTCTTGGATAAATCTAATCAGGTTTTATTAGACAATAATCTAATTGAAAGATTTAATAGTATATGCAATAAAAGGATTTCATAGTGATGCAACTGTCTACTGTGTCCCAAACTGCTCTATTAATAAAGTTCACAGAGTGAAGCAAATTAGTTCACCACAAGGCGATTTAATTTATTCCATTTACACAATATTTTGTATTTTCTCTTTGCCAAAGCAAACCCTCCGTCACTACTTCCATCAGGTACTCCTATTTCACTCTGTTCTAATGATAGTTTCATTGGAAGAAGCAAATAACCAACATTGAAGTTTTAAACTCTAACAACCATCTTATATTTTCCTTGTTACGGACCAAATTTGTAATAAACAGATTATGCATATATTTTGCTTTGTCCAAGAAGGCCAACTTTTCAAGACTATAATCTAAATATTTAGTATCTTTACGAAATTACTCTAATTACAGATACAACCCATTTCCAGATAATAGATGAGATAATCAAATATAATCAGCTGAAATTGAAGAGACTAATGTTGGTTTATGTTGACAGGTGTCAACTTAGTAAAAGCTAAATACTGAAATAAATAGGCAGCAAGAACAAATATGTAGTAATTTGAGCAGAAACTGTCATTAAAGAATATATTTATGATACACAGGTATATTGTGCATTTCATGAAACACATATTTTGTAACTCATTGAAATATATTATTAAAGCAGCTAAAGTAATTGATGTTTAAAAAGTTGAAGTAACAAAAAGAAAAAGACAAATTCTTTCAATGTCTCAAATAGATTTCTTAAGGGTAAGCTAGTGTTTAGATATTAGGTCGATGAGAGAAAAAAGTCTCTTACTGGATAGTTTGCCAATCTATCTTACATAGCATTGTTAAACAATCAAATCAGGTGTCTGGGTTACATAGAAGTAAGAATACTGTCCAAATAATACATAATGAAGTGCAAAATGTTTGTAGTGGATATGAACTGAAGATACATCTAGTTCTATAACGCTTAGCATCTCATCCATATTTTCTTATCAAAGCTGGTCTAGTTACAGGGCAAAAAATATTAACAGTAATAATTGTTTCTGGCCACGCTGTGAGACAGAGTTAATCAATTAAAACTTGACTACTTGGCTGGTATTTTATTTTATTGATCCCAAAAGAGCAAGAAAGTACAGTTGGCCCAACCAAAACTTAAACTCAGAATGTAAAGAGCTGTAACTAAATACTGTAAAACATTTCCTCCAACCATCTAATGATTCTACCAATCCGCTACTTCAACTGAAATGAAAAATGTGGGAGCAGAGTGCAAGAATATTCTTAAGCATTAAACCTGGAAAAGTACAGGACAAGAAGAAAAAACTAGAATTTGCTAAATGAATTTATGAAATTGTTCATCAAATAGCGTGTGCACATTTTTACCTCTGCCTTAGCGAAGGCAGAGGTATTGTTTTCAGTTGTGTTTGTTTATTTGTCCATAGACATGATATCTCAAGAACCGCTGGATGGATTCGGATGAAACTTTCAGGGATGTTTGGCCTTGTGACTGACACAAACTGATTAGATTTTGGGATCGATCCAGTATTCGACAAGGATTCTGGATTGTTTTTCTGATTTTTTTTACTTAATGTTTGAAAACGGTCAGATTCATTTTTAGTATTCTCATTTGTGAAAGCAGTCGAGTTTATTTCAGATATTCTCATTTTAAAAATCATCCCCAGCAAATCATTGAGAGGATGTTGGTATTGCCTTGGCAGAGGTTTGTGCTCCCTGAGTGCTCTTGTTACCTCGACCTTAGCGAAGGTGGAGGTATTGTTTTCAGTTATGTTTGTTTGTTTGTTTGTCCATGGACAGGATATCTAAAGAACTGCTGGAAGGATTTGGATGAAACTTTCAGGGATGTTTGGCCCCATGACTGGCATGAACTGATTAGATTCAGCTAATCATTAAGAGGATGTTGGTGTCGCTTTAACAGAGGTTTGCACTCTCTGAGTGCTCGTTTTGTTATTATTTGGAGGTTTTTTTTCTTATTTTTATTGCAATTTTTTAATATTTAAATTAATATTTTAATTTAAAATTTTTTTTGTATCAAGCTAAAATATTTCTGTCTTAATTTTAGTATTACTTTTAGTATTGCTTTTTAAGTTTTTCTTTTCTTAAAACTAATTATCCAAAAATTTTAAATCACAGATATTTGTTAAAACTAAATTCATGTAGAATATATGTAATTCAAGAATAAAAGTAAAAAATTGTAAAAAAACATTTTTAAAGAATCAAAAGAATTAATTTCTGTAAAGTTTGCATAATAAGATAACAAAGAATTTTCTATTTATAGTCAGAAGAATATTTTAAAAAACGAAAGCTAATGAACAAATTGAGTGCAAATTGTAGATATGGCTCTCTAACTTAAAAAAAAAAGTAAAAACTTAGGGGTTATGATGCATTGTCAGTTTTGCTTAAATTGTTATTATGTGATTTTTAAAAATATATATAGCATTAAATTTGTAATATTAAATTTTTAATGTTCAAACTTGTAGGCAATTAGTCTTTTCACTAAAATTGAAAATAAATAGCTCCCTGAGTATTTCAATTTAAACTTTTATATAAAAATAAAAATTATAAAAGGGCTTTTATTATTATTTTAGTTTTTAAATTCTAACTGCAGCAGCAATATTTTAAGTTTTTTTCTTCTTGTCCTGTACTTTGCTAGGCTTAATTACTGCTTGTCCAGTATTTTCCCCCGGTTCAATACTTAAGAATATTCTAACACTCTGCTCCCACATTTTTCTTTCTATCTTTTATCGTTTATTTTTTACTTCTATCAGTCATCAGACAATGGCCATGCTGGAGCACTGCCTTGGTGAATTTTTTAGTCGAATGAATTGACCCCAGTACTTATTATTTTAAACCTGGCACTTATTCTATCGGCCTCTTTTGCTGAACCACTAAGTTATGGGGATGTATACACACAAGCTTCGGTTGTCAAGTGGTGGTAGGGGACAAAGACATACACAAAGACACACATACATAAATACACACACACACACACACACATATATACAACAGGCTTCTTTCAGTTTCCATCTACCAAATACACTCACAAGGCTTTGGTCAGACACTTGCCCAAGGTGCCATGCAGTGGGATTGAACCCAGAACTATGTGGTTGGAAAGCAAGTCTCTTACCACACAGCCATGCCTATTATTATAATTAATAATATTTTCCTTTATATTTTTCATTCTAATGACACTAAGAATAAGACAGAAATGTTTTAGCTTAATACAAAGAAATTTTTAAATCAAAAATATTAAACCTATTTTTTTTTTAAATGCAATAAAATGCAAAAATTATATTTAAAAAAAAACAAAAAAAAATGCACACACTATTTGATGAACAATTTCAGAAATTTATTTTGATCCAAATTTTCCCAAGTACCTTCAACTTTATTTTTCTCAACTTCTGTTTGGTAGCTAGCCACAAGGTCAATATCATACTGTTTTTTCCAATATACTGAGAGTCAACACTTGCTTGCCATATTAAAAGCAACAAACGACTGTAATCACTGGTAAATTTTTCAGATGATTTTCTTTGAAGTTGATGAAGCATTTCAACACCTTTTCCAGTACTTCTTAATTTTCTTTTAAAAAAACTGTGATACTTTGATTCAAAGTCAATTTTTCACCTTACTCTCCCATTTTTGACCTCACTTATTTTGACCAAACTTTTTTTCTTTTTCTAATAAACCAAATTTCAATTACTTTATCTCAAAATGAAGTTTAGGACCTGACCATCATTGCTAAAAATGTTGCATTCAATTTGGTTGAGAACTGAATTAGTGATGAAGCCTAGAAGTGCTTGTGAGTGACTAAAAGTTGAACTTGATATATCCATCCACTTTTGTGGATGAATGATGATGATGATGATGATGATGCTGGTGGTGGTGGTCATGGTTGTGGTGGCTGCTAATTCAATTTTGACGGGAGGAGCTTAGTTGCTACCATTGATGCCAGCAATTAACTGGTACCTTGTTTTAAAGATCTCGAAAGGATAAATGCAGTTGGATTTGAAGTCAAGACATAAAGAGTTGGACAGAATGCAGCCAAGCATTTTCTCTGACACCCTAATAATTCTGCCAACTCATCAAGCTAAAAATGATGGTGATGATGATGACGATGGCAATGATGACGTCAGGGATTAAAGCTGTACTCAAATAAAAAAGAAAATTTGGAAAAATTTTAATATTTCATCTTAATTTTATATTCAAGAAACAGTCAGTGTAAATTTAGCAGCAATTTCTAATAAATGTTCTTTTTCTAATTTAATATTAGATGTTCACATCTACTGGACAGCTAATTCTCACTACATTGAAACTTTTCTCTTTTCTTCCTAAATAATTAAGTTGAGTGTATACTAAGTTTGTATCTGGTGGATGTTTTGATGAGTAAGTTCTACCAGTGTTTCTTGGAAGATCAAAATAAACTGTATATCACAAGCATTTGTGACACCTTCCTCGGAGTAATCCTTCCGTAGTTTGTATATTATTTTCACAAAATCACACTTCACAGGAACTGGATGAAATTTTGGGAAGCTGAACACTTGTTACTTCCTACACAGAAACATGGTACAGTTTTCTTATATTTCTTCCAGTGTTCACTAATTTACCCCTCATTTTGGGCTAATGACTCTCCATGTCTGCTTTCAATTGGTTTCCTCGTATGTCTCCACTGTCCTGTTTCTGTTCCCAGCTTTGACCCTCCATAAAATTCGAAATTTATTTTAGAATTTATGGGAGCAACTGTCTTTGAAGACTCATATTGTCATTGAATGCTCGAAATGAGGAGTAGATAGACAGCCAACAACTGATGAAGGGTCATTCTTTGTGTTACTTGTCCTGTTTTCAATTCTTTTTCTCTCACTGTTTGCATATTTAACTCGCTTGTTTTTGGACTTCATGTTGTTTACAGTTGGTGACGTCTTGTACCCATACATGCATATATATCATCATCATCATCATCATCATCATCATCATCATCATCGTTTAACGTCCGCTTTCCATGCTAGCATGGGTTGGACGACTTGACTGAGGACTGGTGAAACCGGATGGCAACACCAGGCTCCAATCTAAATTTGGCAGAGTTTCTACAGCTGGATGCCCTTCCTAACGCCAACCATATATATTTATATATGCATATACATATCTTATCTTATTTGATAAAACACAGTGACTGGTATAAGGGAGTTCTACATTTGGTATTTCTTGATAGGTATGCATGAGAAATGATGGAATTTCATTACGGAACAGCACTATAACCTTCATATGTCAGAATGGCTTCTTAAAAACTTTTGGCAAGAAAAGTCAATGTTAACATGAAAGCATGATCAGTAGCCAGAGGATCACATTTTCAAATTATGCCAAAAAAGGGAAAGGGTGTATAATAACCAAGGGAAATAACTCCAGTAAACCTATATTTGTGTGACACAAAATATATAAATACTCAACAGCATTTATTATAAGAGCGATATGTATGTTGTTATTCATATAATCATTCTTTTAATTTGTTTCTGGTTTTAGTCTTTGGACTGTGGCCAGACAAGAGTATTCCTTTAGTCATTTTAATCAATTACATTGGTCCCAATACTTCATCTACTATTAATTTTATTGACTGCTTTTTAAAAAAGGTAAGCATCACAAGATATTTTTGTTCAATATACTGATTTATCAGTAATCTTTCACTAATATATACAGTGTCCATCTTCTAACTTCCACTTACAAGACAAGAGCTGCAGTAGAAAACACTTGTTCAAGTAACCATAAAGTGGGAATGAACCACAGAGATGCAAGGCTGAATTCCTAACCACACAGCCATTATGCAGCCTTGTATCTGCATTCATGCTTTGATGAAAATGCCTACCAGCATGCGTTTTTGCACATGCATATGTGTGTGAAAGAGAAAGAGAGAGAGAGCATGTGTGAGTCATGCATGAGTGTATCACTGTGTGTTTTGTGTATGTGTCTGTGTTTGAGTATGTATGTTTGACAGTGTGTGTACATTATCTGTGCTAGGGGAGGGAAAAAAAACAGAAAGTAACAATAACAAACAAGCACCAGCCACCACCACCACCCCAAGCCACCCACTGTCTTAGTATTCACACTATACTCACCTCCTACCTCCCCATTCCTGGCTCAAGAATAGGATAACAGAAAGTATAAAAATGTGTAAATCCGTACAAAAACACACAATCTTAAAACTGCAAACAAACATTTAAGATTCAATCCTGACTTGCCCATCACTGAGACGACATAAAAAAGAATCTAAATTTAAAAGCAAAAAGCATTCACACTATAATTAAATGGCTCACAATAACAGTAAGTCATTGTTCACAAACTGTCTTCATCCATAATCTCGTTTTTCCTCCCACCAACCTCACCTTAAAAAGAGACAAGTGAACAAAGGAGGGAGTGGCATTAAAGTGGGCAGAGGCTGTATCAAATATCAGATTCTGAGAGGAAGGTCAGACAGTGAAATGGAGTATGTTAAGGAAAGGTGAGAAGAAAAGATGCTGACTAGAAAGCTAAAAAGACAGAGTTAGATGTGATTAGGTTATAGAATCTGCCAGTGCAGCCAGTTAGGATAAGCTACAGCGATGCGGTATTACAGAGCCTTACTCAACCCATCAAGTATCAACAATCCCCGCATTCATCTCAGTATATCTCCCTACTGTCTTTTGAGAGCAGAACGGTTTGTGTCTTTTGAGACACACATGCATGGATACATGTATGCACACTCACACACACGCACACACACTAACAAAAGAATATACTCAAACCTACATATTTACAGGGTGGTCGCACCGAATGCTTGCTTGTCTGGTGAAGGAAAGAAAACAAAAAAAATTATAAATCATTATTAAGTTAGGAAAATTCAAAGGTAATAACTGCACATGAAAGAGACAGTAGAAACGGTAACACATCTATTTATACACAGACGGCAAACCCAAACTTTCACCTAAACATACACAAAATCACTAAGCATTGGAAGTATCACTTATGTTTCTTTGAAAATCTTTAAACCACTGGCATCCAACAATGATCTTGATGAACCTACTATAATAATAAAAATAAAAAACAATTAACATACCCCACCACCACCACCACCACCACCAAAAAAAAGGGGTATTATGCAAACATACATAAAAGTAGCCAATATACACCATATAACACACATTTAACATACTACAATACAACACTAATGATGTGAAAATCACTTTCATGCAACTAAAAAAAAAAAAACACTTTACAGCAATGATACAGGAAACAAATTAGTTACCAAAAACAGGACTCTTCAAGCCCTAATTAAATACCATTAAGGCAGGTAAGGTCAAAACAGTGAGGCTTCTTAACATGAAATTCATGGAGTACATATAAATCAAATGTGCACACCCACCACACAGTGTGACGATACTCTAAAAAAGGCAAATACTCTTGATAAAATCCAGGAAAACAAAAAACATTATATAATAAACTGAGACACAGCACCACCAACCTCGTTCTAACAACTTCACACATGCCTAAATGCCATCACTGGAAAAAATTCAATGTACACTTCACATCCTGGTAGGAAAACAGTACATGTAACATAAAAGAGAACAGCCAATAATAGTATCATAACTAAATTTCTTTTAGACAACTCCACACCAACCAACACACCACTGCCACATTAAACTAACTAAAAACATTCGTCTCCAGATATCTCTTTCTGCTCCTCATATCTAAGCATTCCAGCCATGTAGCAAATGAACCCCTTGCTCTCCTTCACCTATCTGCTCATAATCTCAGTACTTCATTAAACAAATGAAAAGCATTTCCATAAACATTTTTTTAAATCCTATTTGAATCACTTCCACCAGGCGACCAAATTAGAGTTTCTAGAACTCAACAATGAATCAATGAGAAAGCTTCTACGAAAATAACTCGACCTGCTAGAAGTGGCAACCAAATATCCTCAAATAACAACCTAGCATCATAAAAAAACACAAATTAAGTACACACTGGATAAAATACTCAAGGATATACAAAAAGGCTGGGGATAGTCAAGACTGAAACAGAGTTGATCAGGAGTCTCTTTAAGGCTAACTCGGGCTCATCAACATCATCATACATACAAGAAATCCATGGGATATATGCAGTTATCTACAAGAACTAGTTTGAAGATGGCAGGAATAACCTGCAAGAAACTGCTTCTGACTGCCATGCATTTAACAGCGAAGATTTCTACTTTGCATCCAGTTTTATGAAATTTCTCTCAGAACTCATAATAGGACACATCTCCAGTATTATCTTGGTCTTTGGAGATCACCAGGACTCATATGATCACCAGGACTTATATCCTGCCTATACTGTGTCACAAAAGGGACAAACAAGGAGTCAGAAGTCAATGTTGCCATGAATTTCCCTTGATGTAACTCTCAAGCTGTATCACCCCATGTACTACAACTGCAGCCGATAGGCTTGCTCTCTTGTCTCACTCTCAGTTTTGGAGAATGGGTACACATCTTCATATACCCTATCAATGAAGTAGACATCATGCCATACATAGCCCAGATATCCCTTTTAGCGTTCTTTTTAGGATATATATAGCAGCTCCCTTGTACCTTCTCAAGGTAGAGGCATATCAGCTTCCACTTTATCCACTTTTGGAAGAATTTCTCTGGCAATGAGATATATTTGTTACATAATATTGTAATACCTATTTCTTTGACTCAGTACATCTCAAAACCTTTCTTATGGCTTGTAATGCTGATGAAGAAGTTGTCAGAATGTTTGTTAATATAGTGAAAGTTTGCATTGATGTTAATGTTTTCAATATTTTTGCTTATATTTGTGCACAGATTTGTGTTTTTGGATGTCAAATTTTGATTGTCTGTGTTTGCAAGTATTTGATTCTTTGGTTATTATTTCCATTGTCTTAAAGTTGTTTTCTGAGGGTTTTTAAGTGCATTTTGATATGTTCAAAATTTGTATCAACACTTTCAGGAATGGAGGCTTTATGCAGAGCTACTTCCTTTCTTTTGTACCTACTACTACTCCTCCAATAGAAACTGTATTGGTAAAATGCAAGAAAAGTTATTCAGAAAAATAAAATTATATCTAAAAGACAGACATTTTGTCTATCCCAGGTATTGAGACACAAGTGTTCACATATCACAAAGATTGCACAGCCATCCCCACCATGTTTGCAAAGTAATCTAAGATAGAAAATTCCTCCTGTAAACTTGATGATAATCCAAATCTCTTGGGGTAAAATTCAATAATAATAATAATAATAATAATAATAATAATAATAATAATAATAATAATAATGATAATAGAATCTGACAGAGTATTAACTAGAAAAATGAAAAGAGAAATTGAGAAGGAGTATATCAGAATGGCAAGGAAGCTAATAAAGGCTATAAATACTTGGGCAGTATTGCTACTTAAATACTCAGCAGCTTTTGTAAATTGGACAAAATCTGAATTAAGAAATCAAGACAGAAGAACTAGGAAGGAATTCAATATGAATGGAGAACCTCATCCAAGAACAGGAGTAGCAAGAAAGGAAGGTGGTAAAGAGTTAATATCAGTAGAAGACTGTGTGGAGTTAGCTAGAGTAGATATAGACTCCTATGTGGGTAAAGGTGACGACAGTTTATGAAAAGCTGCTAGAGTCATAGTAGTACACGGGGGGAATGAAAAATGAAGTTAAAAACCAGAAAAAAAGAAGAATGATTATCTGACTGGCAAGAGATGGCTTTTCCGAGTAGATTCCCAAAAATAGTTGCAGGAAATAGTAATAGTTAGACATGGTTATGGTTGTAGAAAGGGAAGCTGAAAAGTGAGGCAGAAAGTTTGTTAGTAGCAGTACAAGATCAAGCATTGAGGACTAATTGGCTAATTAACTAAGATAGACAGATACCAGACAAATTCCCAATGGAGATTATGTAAATCAAAAGAGAAAGTGTTACTCATGTAGTAAGTGAATGTAGCATGCTGGCACAGAAAGAATACATGAAAAGACATGACAACCTAGGGAGAATAATCCACTGGGAGTTATGTAGAACGCTAGGATTTCACCACACTGATAAATGGTATGAACATGAAACTAGTAAAGTAGTAGAAAGTAAAAAAAATATAAGATGTTGTGGGACTTTAACATTCAGAGTAATAGAAGCTAGAAAACATGGTTTAGTAGTAGCAGACAAAGAGGATCTTTCTGATTTGGCGGGCGCCACTTGTTTTCTTAACAAAACACTTTCAAACTTGGGACACTGGTAGAATGTGTCATATAAAACATCTTTTACTCTTGGTGTTATTGAGAAAATCTTATCTTTTTAAAGTTATTTCGTGTTAAAATTGTCATGTTTCGGTAATTTCAACCAATCACTTTGGGATAGACAATAAGTTATACGAAAAGTGAGGGGATAAGCAAGGACATTATACAATGGATTTATTAACACAGACCAAATATAAGATTATATAAAGAAAAACAGGAAAAACATTTAACATAGTCCATCCTCAAGATGTGACAACCTATTAGTTAGGTTGGATCAGAGTACCCCACATCACAGGCCTCCCACCACTTGTTGAAACTGTTAGACTCAGAGGTGCCTGTGAGTATCTTTGGTATCAGACTGAGTATGACATCTTCTACATCCTCTGGGAAATGGCACAGTAGCAGTTCATAGACTGCTCATGTGATTTTTACTACCAGTCCATTATTTGGATATTTCAAGGCAGTGAGCTGGCAGAAAAAATTAGTGTGCTGGACGAAGTGCTTAGTGGTATTTTGCCCGTCACTACGCTCTGAGTTCAAATTCCACCGAGGTCGACTTTGCCTTTCATCATTTCGGGGATGATGAATTAAGTACCAGTTGCGTACTGGGAATCGATTTAATCGACTGGCCCTCTCCCCCAAAATTTCAGGCCTTGTGCCTAGAGCAGAAAAGATTATTTGGCTATTTCACATAATTAGAGAGACCATCTCTTCCCAAACTCAACAAATTGCTTCTCTCTTTGTCTTCCTTCAGCTTATTAGTTTTATTAGTTTTTGTTTCTTTTGCAAAGAACCATGAACTTGAACTCAAAGGCGTCTCATACTTTTTACTTGCCTTCTGTTTGTTTGCATGCCGCCACTAATACAGAAACTTGATGCACCCAAACATACCCGTTATTATTTTTTGAATTGAACATGCCACAAGGCATCCCACATTCTCTTGGTGAGCTAGTTTTAAATTTATTGTATCCATTACAGCAATTTTCACCGATGCTCTGTCTTTTGAATTCCTTTGGCCTTACTTTTACCTCTCCAATAATTGATTCCAAAGACGAATTGGATTTACTATACTTGCATTTAATAAAAAAAAAATTGCTTCCTTTCGATAATTTTCCTTGTAGAATTTGGAATGTTTCATTGCCTGCTCCAACTACCTTGAGATAGAATAATAAGATCTAACTTAGGGAATTTTTGCATTTTATATCTTGTAACTGCTTTACTCATTTGTAGTTAAACACAGCTTTGTCTTGTGGAGAGGTAGTGAGATGTGTTTGCCACAGCGGTACTAACAAATATTAACAGTTCCATCTCTCAGACACATATACAAAGTTTATTGATACCAAGTTTAAAAAAAAAAAAAAAACTGAACAAATGGCATTCGTTAAGCAGATATAGCAAAAATGACAAATAAAAAATAATTAACTTACAGAAAACAAAATGAGTTTTTCTCGTGTGGCAAGTCACATGTGGCCCAAATCAAAAGAGATTCAAAACAACCAGATTATGAGAGACAGATCTTTCTTGATCAAGCAACAGAGAGAGGACCAGGCAAAAAAAGGGTAACATACCTCTGCATAATTAGAAATGGAACTGGTTTACAAATACATTTAAAAGAATAATTGCAAGGAACCACTAACTAAAGTGATGAAAGTTGTGATTTCCATCATCCACAGCAAAATATATGGGGGTGTTTACTTGATCTTTAACACTAAGCATAAGGTGATACCACAGGCCAGTTTGGTATGACACAAAGCTGCCATATGCTCATACCACAATATATGGGCCACTATAATACAAGTATGACAATCTGCAGCATTTGTTATAACATTGAACCCTTGGCTCATTGTCCCTTTTCTAGAGCAACATAGGCAAGTTTTGAGTACACAGAATGAAAACTACACTTCCACAGAATGAAAACTAATGAGACTGGTAGTGCAAGGAAAACAGCACAACTGTAGTATTGTGGTAAGTCACTTGAGGTTTTTCTGCCCCAACAAAATAAAAATAAAAGAGAGAGAGAAAGAGAGAGTGGTGGATAGTAAAAGAATGTGCAATGACAACAGGATGTCCCAGATAGAGGCTGCTGTCCCAGATAGAGGCTGCTGTTCCAACAATACCACCAGCCTTTCAAGGTAGCAAGCTGGCGGAAATGTTAGCACGCTGGGCGAAGTGCATTGTGGTATTTCATCCATCTTTATGTTCTGAGTTCAAATTCCGCTGAGGTGGACTTTGCCTTTCATCCTTTCGGGGCCGATAAATATTTTGGGCCTTGTGCCAAGAGTAGAAAAGAATACCACCAGGTGCAACTCTAAAGACAATCAAGGAAGTCACCTCACCCCAGAGCAAGAAGTCAGCAACCAGGGATCCTTCCTTTTTCCTAGCCACAACTAGTAGTGCCACCTCAATGTCTTTCATTAATGGGAACATGAACAGTATGCAGGAGTGAAAGTCTGTTGAAGACAATACAGGAGACAGGAAAGGAGAAAGAAAAGACCATTCCCAGTGAAAGCCAGAAGAATGAACAAGGAGAAGCCTTTTCACCAAGAAATTATCCTCACGGATTTGTGTAGCATCAATGCTTTTCTCTTGGAACCAATAGAAGGCTTCAGTTTATTACAATTCAAGTAGTAGTAGTAGTAGATTTCTAATTTGAAAACAAAAGCTATTCATGGGTTCAGCTGGGAAGTTCCACTGTAATTGTTGCATTCTTGAGATATAGTACTTTCAGATTATCAACTTTTTGGGTTGTCCCCATCAGTCTGCAAGGCATTTTATTCAACAATGATATGGAACTGTAAAAGTGGCTTAATGAATTCTTCAAATCAAGGCTACCAAAACATTTCTACTATCAAAACATTGACAAGCTAGTGAAAAGTTGGCAAGAAGTAGCAGACAGTGATGAAAAATATATTATTGTCTGTTTTTTTTTTAACTGCTGATAAAAAAAAGGATTAAAATAAATGGTGGTGGGCATGGAATGAACATATTTATCTGACAACCCAAAATATGCTGACAGTATACCCTTCCACTCATACCATGAATAAATAAACGAATAAACCTGGCAGGAGACTTGGCAAATTGTATGTCACGAATCAAGATTATTCCCATACCTGCAATTATCCTCTAGATAGAGGATAGTTCTATTTCATGCACCTCTATTCATAGTCTTAAAGCAAGGCCCAAAGCTTTGCTGTGGCTCTGTGTAAGTGGCATGTATTTCATTACTTCATTACTTTGTCATCCTCAAATGAATAGCATGGAAATGACACTTGAAGATTTTGAAGAGGGATGATTTAATTAGACAGAATGGAAACTAATTTCGTGGTGGTATAACAACAATAAAACCAACAGCAGTAGCAGTAAAAGGTATTTCTGTTTTCTTTGTTGTTTGACAGGCAGACATTAGACAACACCTTCATAATGATCACTGCCACCAATACCACCATATCCATTACTAAACACTACCACCAATATTTCTTAACTATCAAAATGCAAGGGAGAGATGTGGTAGGGTAGAGTTTGTGGTAACCAACGAATTGGTTAGATACATAACTGGATGACTATATGAATATAGTTAGGTGGGTGGGTTAGTTAGAATGATAAAAATTTAACTGTGTGAATGAATCGCTATCTAGGTGGAATGCTGGATTACGTGGAAGTTTTAGATGAATGAAAAATTTGATGGATGTTCTGATAGATGACTAGATATGGTGGCAGTTGATTGGATAAACTTCAAAAGGGGTGTGATAAAATATTTGCTGATTGGTAAAGCTTCATAGAAGGAGTGAGTAAATATTTGCTGATTGGATGGTTTCTTAAGATGCTTAGATCTGGGTACAGGTAGACTCTCAGACTAGCTTCATGGAAAAGCGTTTGATATATCTGGTTTTAGAGCTTTATAAACAGAGTGAGTTGATGGGTCGTTGGGAGTACAGACAGACACATAGGAGTGGTCAGACAGGTAGGAGTGGCTGTTGGTAAAATATTAGACTTATGATTAGCTGTCTGTGATGATCTGGGGTGCTGGGAGATGGGGTCTCAGTATCATACTAGCTGGAAAGTCAGCAGGCTGAATGGCAACTTTATATAGGGCTGTTCAGCCAATATAATAACACTATATAACAGTTGACTGCTTCCTTGAAGAAGTTGACACCAAAATGTCAAAAACTGAGAAGAGGGAACATGAAACAGTCACAGAATTGGTGGTTAAAAAAGGAAAGTGAGAGAGAGAGAGAGAGAGAGAGAGAGAGAGAAAGAGAGAGATATGATCCTCTAGAGAGAAATTATCATCCCCTGTTTCTCCTCTCTAAAGAAGATTCTCTAGAGAAGGAAAGAGGAAGATGATACACTCTTTCTTTTTTTCTCTCTATCTCTCTCTCTCTCTCTCTCTCTCTCTCTCTCCCCATCTCTCTTTTCTCTTTAACTAGTAAACCTGTGACCTTTATCTTACTCTCCTTCTTAGCACCCAATTTCTTCTGTGTTTAATCAATGAGAGGTCTTCT
Organism: Octopus bimaculoides; assembly: GCF_046866305.1. Taxonomy (NCBI): domain Eukaryota; kingdom Metazoa; phylum Mollusca; class Cephalopoda; order Octopoda; family Octopodidae; genus Octopus; species Octopus bimaculoides. The sequence continues at coordinate 79,935,307 of NC_142938.1, read as the reverse complement.
AGACCTTTCTAATGAAACATAGAGGGGTAAAGAAAGAGTCAGCAAGCGTCTGTTTAGAAAGAGGAAACAAAGTCTTCATTTGTTCTCTAATTAGTCAGGGAACTGGGTGCTGGTTAGAGAGGCTGTCTATAGTTCTCTAATTAAAAACGGAGAGAGAGAAGGGACAATACAAATGAGTTGCTAAGATTTCAGATCATTTTAACTAAAACGGAAGAAAAAAAGGAACCCAGAGAGTTATAAAAACAATGAGGTAAAGGAAAGCTTCTACATCTCTAATTAGAGAAAATAAACTGGGGAAGATTAAAAGATAGGATAAGAGGGAGGGGGGAGACTATGTAAAGGGTGAACTTTAGAGAGGTTTCTAATTAAAGGGACAGAAAAGTACAATTGAGTGAGGGAATACTTCAAATGAGAGAGAGGATTCAAGGACAGTGAAAAGAGGGTGAGAGAGGAAGAGAGAGGGAGAAAGAGAAGAAGAGAGTAGAAAAGATAGTAACAGAAAAGGAGGGGGGGAGGAAATAGAAAATCATGTAAAGAGAGAGAGAGAAGGAAAAGAGAGAGTGGGGGGGGGAGGAAAGCAGGAACAAATGAAATGTAGAAAAAAAATCATATAACAGCAATAATTTGGAATTGGGACTGTTTTCTCTCTTTTTTTCTCTCCCTCTTTCCACTATTTCTTAGAAGAGACACATTCTAATTTATCTTAACACAATCCATCTTTTACTCTGTCTTTTTGGTTGCATCTTCTCCATCATTTCTCTCCTCTTCTCTGTTTTCAATTATCCATTTGTAAATTTCTAATTCATAAAAACTGATTAATAAATAGATAAAACACTTTCTGTCTGTGAGTTGAGGACATAAACACACACATACATAATCCCTTCTCATCAGTCACTAGGTGAACACCCAGAGCAGGGCTTTTGTCACTACGTATAAAGCAAAATCAATCATTATAAAATACCTTGCAAAATTCAGTCTGTTTTACTTAAAACTATAAAAATTTTAAAACAAGACCCAAATAAGTTAATTCAGTTCAAAATTTGCAATGGAAGTCATGTGTGTGTGTGGCAATAGAGGCATGAAAGCTTCAAATGACTACGAGTGTCCCTCTAACATATATATGTATATGAGTGGAGTGAGTGGATAAATGAAAGAAAGTAGTACTCTAGACCTATGTGGCCCACACACAATGGCAGATATATATAAAATCCCTGCACCTTGCAGAGATTACATCCTACGATCGCTCAAGCTGGTCACACAAACTCATATGCAACATGACACCATCAAATTGGTTACCTGCTCATGTGGGAACTGTTGTTGCTGAAAACTGTCTGTTACCAACATTCTGACTGCTCTGCCATGCGTAACATGCAATGTAAGAACTGACATTGTTGAAACATCTATCACACACTGCTCAATGCCAAAATCTAGTCTTCTTCCAATCAAAGACCTGACACCAATAAGATAACTAAAACAACCCCATGACATGAACTGATCAGTGGTGGCCTAAATACTCTAACCCAGAAACCCTTTTGAATTCCCTTCATTCTAACTCTGAGCATCTGATGATATGGATATGCTCTGTGCCAACAAAACTTTAAATTAATGTGGATCTGTAACAAACTGTTATTATACATATACATCTATGCATGGGACAAAGAAGTGAAGGCTGGTCTCAAGATGCTGCACATTTCAGAGGAAGTGACAAAGGACCGAGGTGATTGGCAGTTTGCTGTGCTCTAAAAGGCCCATCCACCACTGCAAAAATGATGTCCTAAAAGCATTCTCTATATGCTTGTATTTCATTTCTCCTGACACCCAGCACTGCATCATTCGAGTGAGAGGGTGCCGCAGTGCGCATGGAAGCCACGGGCGCAAGCCCGGGTGAAGCCGACCGCAGGTGCAGATCTCGGTGGTAGAGCTCCTCAATCTATGGCACAACTTGACAGTCGCACTGGCACCTACCACTCGTCCCTCTTTCTTTGCCCTACCACTTGTCTCCTCCCCACTGACACCAATTACATCCCTTTCCTCCATTATTCTCCTCTCCCCACCTGCACCAATCATCTCTTTCCTGTGCCATCAGTTATCTCTCCTCTGCAATACTCCGTTCAACACCACATACCCGCTTTCATTCTCAGCACCCTCTCATATCCACTACCACACCCAACTCCCTAGGGCTACATTTAAGTACCTTTACATCTTCCTCCTCACAACTCCTACACCTTACACATCACCTCCCTACCTTCTTCCTCAACCACTTCTATCTCTCTCTCTCTCTCTCTCTCCTTACTGATATTTCCCATCAACCGTGCCTCCACCCTTATTCATCTTTCATCACATTCACTTCTACCCTCATCTCCAACCATCTCTTACTCTCCCCCCTCGCTCTCCTCCCCTCCCCCCGATCCACTGTCTCTATCCTCTCCTATGCTCACCTTCTTCTCATACCTTGAGAATGCCATCACTACCATCTTTATCTCCTCCCCCAACTACCTCCACCCACCCCTATATGTGTGGCAGCCATGTACCTCCTCCATATCAAGATACCTATGCTTGACCCTTTATTGTACTTTAAGCCTTTCAACAGCTGGCATAAAGCCACCCCTTCCCCCTCTCAAATACTCCCCCCTCACACACAGACGGTAGTGGGAGGCTTCTCTCCTTTTCCTCTTTTGCCTGCCTTGTAAGTTACCCAGCATCCTCATTAGTACCAATGGCACGTACAGGCGGCGCCCAGTACACACACTGTAATGTGGCTGGTGTTAGGAAGGGCATCCAGTCTTAGGAACCATGCTAAGGCTGACACTTGAACTCAGAGCAGCCCTGTCGTTTGCCAGATCCTTTCAAACCGTCCAACCCATACCAGCATGAAAAATGGACATTAAATGATGATGCTGTTGTATATTACAGTTGAAGATTATCTAGATGAATCAAGACATCTACTAAATTACACAACAAAACTATTTCATATTTAATCTAGTTATTGTACAATTCTTTTTATAAATAATTTTCTTTTTAAATATCACATATCAATTTACTTACTGCATATATGTAAACGGATTTCCATGTGCATGTTTTTATTTTTATTTTTGATACAATAACATTTCACTTGTATACTTCACTTTTTAAAAATGATTCTTCTCAACAAAAACATCTAGTATTAAATTCAACTTTACGATGAAAGTAAACAAAGCTTGTTTTGTTTTTAGAAGCGTTGAGATGTATTGTAAGATACAGAAATAAATCTATTTCTCAAATGCGTGATAATGCTATAAATTGCGTGATGAGGATAAATTATCCATTTATTGCAGAAAAATACATTACTGGCTAGCCATGAGACTCGAACTCAAATGTCTGTGATTAACGCATCAAGTGTTTTACCATTAAACCAAACTGCCCAACAACAAATTCTTCTGCAATTTTAGAACTTATAAATATAGCTTCATAAGACGCTAACGTTAAATTCAACTTTACGATGAAAGTAAACAAAGTTTTTTTTTTAATGTAGTAATATGTAAATTTTCTTTAATTTTAGCATTTTTCCTATCTGTACTACAATAATCCATATACAATATCATCTGAAATAGTTCCTCAAATATTAGGCATTTCTTTCAATAATCGTAAAAGTAATCATGTTTGAGGAGAAGAATATATATGAAGATGAGGAACATCATCATCATCATCGTTTCAGCATCTACTTTCCCATGCTTGTGTGGGTCAGGAATAATTTGCTGAGACAGGTTTTCTGCTGCCAGATGTTCTTCCTATCACCAACATTCACTTGTTTCCAAGCAGGTAGTATTTCCCCTATCGTTAGACATATTTTCACAAAAAATTGGAAGAAGACAACACATCCTGTATGATGGTGACACTTGTTTATAACTATTTCATGATGTCAAGACAAAGACATACACACACACGCACACACACACACACATATATACACTGAGAGAGAGAGAGGTGGGGAGAATGGGCTAGATGCAAAATGTATGTATATATATATATATATATATATATATAGTCTTGGCTGATCCCAGGTTCTTGAACTTCATGGAAGAGATGAGAAAAGACTGGAATGATTGATGAGAATTCTTGAGAAGACACATCCACCACTGGTAGAAACTGGCAGAGTTCTGGTAGAAGTGTGTGAGTGTGTATGTAACATAGGGCTCTTTATCTAATTTCATTCTTCTTCAAGACACCCAACCATCACAACCACTACCCATTACCTCCCTAACTGCAGTTCTTCTTTGATACCATGTATTTTTTTTTACAACTCAGAACCATTACACTTGTTACCCATTAATACAGCTCACTCCATCTACACTTTCCCCCACTGACCCACCAAATCACATCTTCTCCCCTCCCACCATACCTTCCATCCTCCTCATACAGTACACCTGCCTCTCTTTTCCCCATCCACTTCTGCAACCGACCCATCATGTCATCTTTCTTTCATCCTTCTTGTGTTAGCTGTATCTCTCTGCTCCAACCATTCCTGCCTACTTCGTTCCTTGAGGCTCTACCATCACTATTTTTATTGTTTCCCAGCTCCACCTGATCACACCCACCATCTAAAATGTGAGTAGCCTTGTAGCTCTTCCACAACTAGAAACCTGTTCTCCTCAGACCTTTTTCTCTCTACTTCACCTCTCTTTATTCCTCATCTCCCAGAATAATGTTGCTCCTATAGGGTTTGTAGTTCTTCAACCTGCATGGCACCCCTCACTAGTGCTATTGACACAAAGATAAGCACCCACTGCATGATGGAGGGTGGCTGGTGTTAGGAAGGGCATCGTAAAAGCCATGCCAAAGCAGACGCTGTGGCACAATGCAGACCTAGGGCCCACTGAATCCTGTCAAACAATCTAACCCATGCCAGCAGTGAACATAGTCATTAAATAATGACGTTGATGATGATGAGGAGGATGACAAGCTACCTTCAGTTTCTCTCCACCTATACTCACTCTCAAGGTTTTAGTTGTTTTGGTGCCGTACGTAGAAGACACTTGTTCAAGATGCCACACAGTGGGACTGAATTTAAAACCACATGGCTGGAAAGAAATCTTTTTAACCACACAGCCATGCCTGCATCTTAGTCTTTTTATTCACAGGTGTAAATATACGAGTTATTTACAAACCTGCACAATACTGGAAATTGCTCTGTGTGTGTGTGTGTGTGTGTGTGTGTGTGTGTGTGTGTGTGTGTGTGTGTGTGTGTGTGTGTGTGCATGCGTGCATGTATCTGAAATGAAATTAAAATTTTAAAAAAGCCAATTTATTTATAATTTAATCAGACTTTTCTCCTTGAAAACCGTTCCTGCTGCTGTTGATACACCACTTCCAGCATTCTTCCTAGTTGCCCGTTTTTGGAATCTGCTTTGAGATACATTTTCAGTGGTAGTGTGCAACCTTTGCGGTGAATTTTCTTTAATATCTTTACCTTTCATCATTTGAAATCAGCAACCTTTCATAGTTGATTTCCATATTGGAAACAAAAAAAAAAAAAACAGAGCAGGGGCCAAAATCTAGAGAACAAGGCAGCCAAGGATGAGAGTTATTTCGTGCTTTGCCAAAAAAGACAGACAAACATTGACACATAATAAATATATTGTTGTGGTGCAGCATCTACATTTTCTTTGTCTCATCATCGTCTTTTTCTTTGCATTGCCTCATATCAATCCCATCCCTCGAGACATTCAAATAAAACTTTTTACTGATCAGTTGAATATGTAAAACAAATTCTTTCAAATCAAAAAAGTCAACAAACATCATTTTCATGTCTGAGCAAGTCTGACAAACTTTCTTTGGTTGCAGTGACAATTTTCAAGCTCTCTGCAATGATTGTGTTTCTTCTTTCAACATCATGGCTGTGCACCTATGTTTTGCTACTTGTTATGACACTTTGCAGAATGTTTACATCAGCCTTCAAACAACCAAAACAGCTCCTAATTGACTGTGATTTAGTTCTCTTTCTGTTCATCAGTAAATAAGTTCAGCAGCAATCTGTTAAATCTTTATACAGTTTTTTTTAATATATATTTCTATTTCTTATATTTATCATAGGTATGTGCATATTTGTCTATTGTGTGTGTATTACACTGTTTGTAGGTTTTTTGGGGAGGGGGTTTTCTCCCTTCTGTCTTTAATCGAATCGTCATGTGGTGTGGTGGTGGATGCGTGAGATTAAAGTATTATCAATGCAGAGAACTGACACGACATTTAGACAGGTCACAGAGGCTACACACATAGCAATAGATAAACCAAGCCTCAACAGAAAACACGAATGGAACAATAACACCCACCACCACATCACACAACATGACGACTAAAGACAGAAGGGAGGAAAAAAAACAAAAAGAAAACAGATACAAACAGTGTAATACATTGATAATAGACAAATATGCACATACCTATAATAAATATGTTAAATCTTTAATTTTCATTTTAAAATCATATGTCACAGACTTTTACAGATTCTTGTATATTTAGAAATTTCAAAGAGAGTCATGCAATGATTTTCAATGATGCCAGCGTGAACCTTATCAATGTGATATTGCCCATTGTCATGGAAAGCTATCCAAATAAGGGATCACCTTTGGTGAATGTTTTTTATTTGAAACACTGGTAATACTAGTGATAACAATCCTCCTCATAAACCAGATTCAACATTTAACAAGTCCCTGTAAAACGTTTTCTCCATCTGAAACAAAATTTCACATAAATATGTTGTCCTTGCAAATCTTTTCATTATTCACCTTGCAACAAACAAAGCCAAACACTCTGGTTCACGTATAAGAACAACTAATTTGACAGTGTGGTATGGATATTATTAGAAAGACAGTTAAGGTAATCCATGCACAGCACTGCAGTGAAAAGCATGCTGTGTCAGCTGGTCGACATGCTCTTTTAAAGTTTCATTTTCCTTCATACAAGAGTGTGTGTATGTGTGTGAATTTGTGTGTATGTGTGTGAATTTCTGTGTATGTGTGTGAATTTGTGTGTATGTGTGTGAATTTGAGTGTGCGTGTGTGGTATGCACATGCAAATATAAATGAATATGTCATGAAAATATATCTAAAACATAAGCTTAATATACATACACATATTTAGAGTGCACGGATATTTATATAACATGTGTATGCATGTGAGTTGTGAAAGAAGTCTAACATATTTATGTATGACACAAACAGCAAAGAAAACATGTTCGTGCTAAAAAAATTATCACACATGACATTTATATTGTAATGACATAAAACTGAACCCCAAGAATAGTACCTTCAAATCTATAATATACCTCAATAAGCCAGGACAAAAAAAACCATTCAGGTATCTCATAACATACATAATAAGCATTTAGAATATAGATGCTGCCAACACACACTCACAAATGCAACATAGCAACACGTGAGTAATGTGAGTATACCAGATAAAAGCCAGCAAAAACATTAATATGTACACACCACCAAAATTCTCATGAACCATCATACTAAGATTCAATGAGGGAGACTCTATACAATCACAAGATCTGCTAGAAATGGCAGCTAAATATCCTCACCCCCCCCCCCCCACACACACACACACTACAGCCTTGGAAATGGATATGTCTGAAACAAGTGATGACAGTCATAGTTGGAATGTCTTTGATCACAAGTCTACACAGTTGATTTGCAACTGAAATACCATCCCGTCAAGTTATATACTTTAACACGACCCAACATCATCAAAGGAAACTCCAATGTGCACACTGCATCCTGGTACTAAAACAATATAGATAAGACAAGATGCAATTAAACTCCTTTTATATTCTAAACAACACACACCAACACACTTATATACCAAGGGAGCACATTTTGTTTCACATGCCCAGCTATACATTGTCAGGTTTTAGGATGTAAAGCTACATACATTATCAATTATTATTATTATTATTATTATTATTATTATTATTGTTCAGTAGTTTTATTTTTATAACGTGCTTTCACTTCACTACCGAGCGCAGCTCTGTGCGCCTTGGGTATGTGCTGTGGTTTGCTGTGGTGCTCTTATGTTTACTGTATTGAAAGTGCTTTGCATAGAATGTGTGCAGTACCCAGTAGTGCAATTTTCTGTATGTTATATATATTTGTAAGTCCTGGTGTTTTTGTTATGTATTTGTCTGAATTTTTTTTTTTTTTTTTATTATTATTATTATTATTATTATTATTATTATTATTATTATTATTATCATTCTGGACAAGGGAAAAAAAGAGTGCATTGTCATAGATGTGGCTTTATCGGTAGACATGAATGTAGCAGTCAAAGAACAGGAGAAAATAGGATTTGGTTAGGGAAATATAAAAACTCTGGAGGGTTCCTAAAAAAGTAATCCCAGTTGTTAGAGGTGCTTTAAGTACTGTCACCAACAGACTTAACATTTCTCTTATTCAATTTGGTGTAACTACAAGAGTTGCATTAATTTATAAATCTGTTCTGTTGAGAACAGCGAGTATTGTAAAAAAGGTCCTTGATATCTAAGGAAACTGGTTGTGACCTAGTGTCAAGGAAATTCACTCCAAATGTAAAACATTCATGCATATCATGAATAATAACATGTAGGTTTCATTAGATATTAGCAAATTATTGGTAAAGATAACTATTCCAAAATACATTATGCAGATGCACATGTGCACAGAAAGATACGTATAAAGGAGTGTGCACCCAGGTGTAGAATATTAACTTTTGGCAAACCAAATCTCCAACACTTTTTAAAAGGCATAATCATAAAAAATGATATTTCCCCCAGCCATAAAAACTTTAAGCTTCATGCCTACCTAGAGAAAGTAATAGGAAACCACTCCAGTCACCATGAATTATTATAAGTTAGAAACTGAATGAGGGATGCATTCTGAAGAAAATATATACAATATTAAACTGCATGCATTATTCTCTCTCGATAAGTTACTTAGCTAATTCCAGGTGACACATGTTATTCTGTGTTGCAATAAATGTTGACACTGCAGATAAAACATTTGTAGTTCAATCTGAAAGAGAAACTATGCAAAACTCCTGAGGTGAAATACTAGTACATTTTGCTGGTAAGGTAAGAAACAGTTCAATTTCTATCAGCAGATGGTTACATTTTGCTCTTGAATTGTTGTCTACAAATGTGTGCCCATTAATATATTGAATATTAAAAATCTTAGTTATTAATTCAAAACTTATTCAAATATGCATGTATGTGTGTGTATCAATAGATTATGTTGCACTAGTAAGAAAGTGTACTCAATGTATAGTATAGAGTTGATTTATTTATCTATTTATTTAATATACAATTTTAATAAATATATATACAGCTAAATATGTTTATATATAGTTTTTGGGGTTTGTTTTTTGTTTTTTTTTAGATATAAATACATTCACATATAAGCTCATTTGTGAATAGGCGTTTTGATTGAAGTTTTACATTTTTTTAAAGTTTGATATTTCAAAATTATAAAACTAAGTCATTTTCATAAACCAAAATTAGCTGGAAGAGAAAAAAGATGAAATTAAAACTATAATTAAAGCCAGCATTCAGATACAAGCTGAAACCTTGTTATTGATTTGATTTTGTTTTGTCTTTCTTTCTAAATTAAATTTCAACACAACTTTGAATTTGAATTTTTCCTTTTTTTTTTTTTTCTTTTTCAAATTGAGATTCCTATTATCACATATGGAAATCTTTTTCATTTACCTGTTCAAAACTTCAACCTGAAAAGGGAGAGAAATATTTGAAATTTAAACTGAAATTTTTGCACATGCACATGCATGCATGCTTGTGTGTTTTCTGATAATATTTTTAAAAGATTTGTCAGCAATACACGGGAGAACTGGGAGTAGCATTACCATTTCAGCAGCCATTGGCTCAACTATGAAACAAGTGGTGAGGATTTACAAAATGACCAGAAGCAGGTAAGTTTTGAGCTGACCTCATGCACACACACACACACATTACTGCTATTGAGTGCAACTGGTAACACATAACCCAGTACAGCCCATTGCAATGGTTGGACCATTGCTGACTAAATCAACAATACCACCCAGCCTGCTTGGTGAGTAAGATAGCGTTTGGATTCCCAGTGGAATGGAAAACCTGACATGTCAAAAAGTAGTGGAACTCAAAAGAGTCAGCAGCCGACCAATTACAGGATATATTTAGAATATATGCATGAGGGCTTGGAAATACCTGGTTTGATGCCTAGGTGCTCATTTAGCCAACCAGAGTGGGTTGATCTCTAAGCCATGGTGAAGGCAATTAGTACAAGAGACAGAGAGCTCTAATATAAAAGCCTGAGGTATGCTGTTCATTGAGTTTATGGCAAACATTTAACATACATAATATTTAATAGGTGTTAGTAAGAAGGAAAGACGATAGGGCCCCAGTATCATCATGGAAATGGCCCTGCTCATTATGCAAAAAAGAAGTAGGTATGCTGAACTCAATATAAGCTAAGGGCACACAGGAAGTAGAGTGAAATCAGAGGCAGGCTAAAAGGGAACACAAGCTCTGAATGTAGCAGTTGTTTTGGAGTAATATACACACTAGGAACATATCAAAAATAGATTTTCGTAAATGCCCAAATGGCTCACTAGAAGTAGCTGATGGCTTCTGTTAGCTAGAAGACATAATCAGCAGGTGAGAAAGTTGCCCAGAAAATACAGAGGCCAGACTAAGCATTAACTGGAAAAAATTCAAGGAGATATTACCGCAGCTGGCAACAAAAATTTTTCTGAGTGACAGGAAGACTGTTTGATGCTTGTGTTAGATCCATAATGTTGCATGGTAGGAAATCATGAAACTTACAAAGACTAGAAAGAAATGAAGTCAGCATGCTTCACAAAAGTATTCCTGAGCTGAGAGGAAAACTGGGGATAAGAGTTATCACATGTGATATGTAAAAGAAGACGCTGCACTGGTACAGATGTATGATGTGTATGAGAAATGACTGCTGCATACTAAAGTACTAAGGACACCAAATTAGTAAAACCTACAGAAGAGGAAAACAGTTTATTTCCCTCTCTTTTTCTCTTGTAATACATATATATAATGACCATGTTTCCCATATTGGCAGGGGCTGGATGGTTGGACAGGAGCTGGCTAACCAGAGGACTGTGCCAAGTTCTTCTGACTGCTTTGGCATGGTTTCTATGGTTGGAAACCTTTCCCAAAGCCAATTGTTTTACAGAGTGTACTGAGTGCTTTTTATATGGCACCAGCATGGGTGAGGTCACCAAATGATATGCAAGACAAAGACAATGATTCCTCAACTAAGAGAAGAATAGTATTGAGAGAGGTGGCTGTATGCCAGGGGATGAAAGGTTAAGCTATGATAGAGGGACAGAAGCAGGTATCTTTTTGTAGAGGAGATACATGGGTACAAGTGTCAGAGGAGAGAGAGACAGACTGACAGACAGAAAGAGAGAGAGAAATGGGGTGGTAGTGAAGTTGTGCCAGGGAATACCCTCAGGCTCAGGGAGGTGAATGTAAGTGGAGTGGCACAGTGGACTGGGCAGGGTGAGTGAGTAAGGCGATCAAAGGAGTTTAAGAAGAGACTAGAAAATAGAGGGAGGGGGGAAAGGGGAATGTAGCAAATGGTGAGCATGGGTGGATAGGGGTGTGGCAGGACAGCAATGATATAGTTAGCAGAGGCTAGGACAAAGCAGTGCTGGGGAGCTGGAGGAACGAACATATATACATACATACATACATACATTACATACATACATACATACATACATTACATACATACATACATTACATACATACATACATACACACATGCATACATACATACATGCATACATACATACATACATACATACATACATATACAGTTGTAAGAGATGATGTTGCTATTTTATGACAATAATATCAATAAACCAGAGAAATATTTCAAATTAAAGGCCTGTACTCATTTCACTAATGGTTAATCCATTAGTAGTTCATTAACAGCTACACCATTTCTGTCTTCTATCTTTTATTCTGTACCCTGTGTCTTCCAACTGCTATGAATGGTGTAACTCCATACCCAACTACAGATGATTCTGTAAATCACTAGTTACCTCTAGCTATATCATAGGCACCATTCAGTTTACTATAAAATAATAAGCTTTTTCACAAACTAATAAATATTTTGAACATATATTATTCAGGCAAACAATATTTTATTCAATGAATTTTAATTAGCTTAATTGTTATAATTATTATTATAGTTATGATATTAATTGATAAAAATAATTGTTTGTTAAATAAGTAAAGTGTTTATGCATTTATAATTTAATAGTTTTTTCTTATGGTAAGAGCATACATACGGAATATAATTAAAATATTTGACATAAGTATAGAATTTTAACTCTGTTCTTTATTTTAAATATAAATGAAATAGCAGAGTGTTTATTTTCTGATGATTGTTGGGACTATACTTATAAAATGTAGATATAAATAATTAATGTATGTATGTGCGTGAGAGAGAGAGAGTGTGTGCATGTGTATGTTTGTATGTTTTTGCATGTAATGCCTAGAATAAGACGAAAGTAGAACACCAAGTAACAATGATCTATGTTATATCAAGACTATATCAATAAGTTACTCTACTTCTATATGTTACATGCATATAGCTATACATACATATGTAGGATTTTCGAGCGAGATTGTTGCCAGTGCCCCTGGACTGGCTCTTGTGCAGGTGGCACATAAAATACACCATTTTGAGCGTGACCGTTGCCAGTACCGCCTGACTGGCCTTCGTGCGGGTGACACGTAAAATCACCCACTACACTCTCTGAGTGGTTGGCGTTAGGAAGGGCATCCAGCTGTAGAAACTCTGCCAAATCAGATTGGAGCCTGGTGTTGCCATCCGGTTTCACCAGTCCTCAGTCAAATCGTCCAACCCATGCTAGCATGGAAAGCGGACGTTAAACGATGATGGTGATGATGATGATGTATATGAAAGTGTGCAAGCACATATGTGTGCCTGTACTTGTTTACATCTATGCTCCTATGTGCAAAAGTTGTGACATTTGAGCATGTTGGTTTTTGCATTTCTCCTACCAATATTTGTCCTTTTGTTTCCTGCCTTTGAAGATATGCGAAGTAAAAGGACTTTTACATCAAAAATTAGGGTCAGTGTCAGGAAGGGCATCCAATTGTAAGAGAATGCCATAGTAATATATTCATTTGTCTAACCGATGGACCTATGCTAGCATGGAAAAACAAGTAAAATCAAAAGAACTGGGTTCACTTTTGATGGTAGCAGCGCTAGAGAGGTTGTTAGGTCTTCAAAAATGCTAGAGAGGCCTCTCAACCCCGACTAAAGCCTAAATAGATTACACTGAGTGAATGACAACGATATGAATGATGGTGATTGAGAGATGTGTAATAGAGGGGTTAGGGTGCTAGGGAAGAGGTGCAGCTGTCAGAAACACAGAGGCCAATCATGTATACTTGATAGTAAGCATATACATACACATACATACATGCATATGCATACATGCATACACATATATATATATATATATATATA
>NC_142938.1:79889260-79919260 GCF_046866305.1 Octopus bimaculoides | reverse complement strand
GAGAGAGAGAGAGAATGAGAAGAGTGTGTTGCACAAGATGGGAAGCGGGTAGGAGAGAGGTGGTAGAAGATGGGAGAGAAAGGTGCAAGTGAAAAAGATAGGAAAAGGAATTAGAAAAGTTGAGAAGATGATAATGAAAACAAGTGGAATGAGAGAATGGAATATGTTTGTATATAAGTTAGAAAGGAGTAAAAATAAGGTATGGGAAGAAGAGATGGTAAAAATCAAAACCAAGAGAAATGGAGAGAAAGAAGTAATGAGACAGGGTGTGAGGCAATATACATATACATAGCAGAATGACCAATTAAGAAATGGTTAGAATACGTTTTGGGAAAACAATAATATCCTTCTAATACAATGAAAGTGCACATTATAAATGAGTCAATATTTAGAGGGTTTGTCTCTGAGCCATAAAAATCTTCAAAGTGAACATAATTGTTTAACAATGGATTTAAATTCTGTTTTAACAATAGATAAGCACTGATTCAGTAATTATTCCGCATTCTATTTTTGTTAGTTTATGGATTAATGTGGTATTATTTTCAAGTTTCTTTTCTAGTGTGTGTTTTCTCATTTTGCCTCAAGAGAAAGGGAGTGAGATTACAAAGCTAACCTCTAAGCGCATGGTTTGGCCTCTAGGTAGAGACATGCATACAGCAATGCAGAGCCAGCAACTTTCAAAGACTATTACTTTTCATCCCCTCCCCTCTGTCTGCCACTGCTGGAATCAACCAATAAATGTAATAATAATAATATTGATAACCAAAGATTGGACTGATTGAAACATATTGTGACATACATATATACATAAAAGATAATGTTAACCATCCAAACAATTTAAACTATTATTATAACTTATCACAAATTCATAGATATTCCACTTTATCAATGGTGATTTCTAACATAGGTACATGGCCTCAGTTTTTGATAAATGTATATAGACAATTAATTCAACCACAGTACTTTATTTACTCCAGAAGAATGAAAAGCAATTTTAAGCTAAGCAGGATTTCAACTCAGGAGGTAAGGGACTGTAACTAAATGCAAGGAATTTTGTCCAACACTCTAACGATTCTACTAGTTCACTCGCCATTTGCATTTTATGACACTTTGGACTACAACTGTTTCTATTAATGAAAAGCAGTTGCCCTTCATGAGGTTCCTTGCTATTCGTAACTGTGTGGTAAATAATCAAAACCTATAATTTGGGATATGATATTTGAAATTTGTAGAAAATCTACACTGTTTTTTGTCAAAAATATCAGAAATATAAGTGCATGTTATTATTGATGGATATACAGTTCAAATCAAACATATAACTAAGCTATGTAGAAGTTACCTTTCTAATCTAGCCTCATCAGGAAGAAGAGTAACTACTGTTGGACTTTGTAAACTCAGTAAGACTGTCAACACAGTTCACAATAAAAAAGGGAATAGACAATAAACTGGCCTTCCTGGATGTACTAATAATTCACACACTGTGTAGATTTATGTCTCCAGCTGACATTCACTGGACAGTACCTGATTTGATTCCCACCATTCATGTAATATGGAGGAAGGAACTATTACCTACAACAGGGAGCAAAACTCATAGCATCTCAGACGTAAACCAAAAGAGATGCTGAGGCCCTTCATTGTATTATTACGCTAGCATAGTATCAGCTTCTAAGAGCAAAAATATAAGGGTCAGGAATATTAGTCAGAAAGCTGAAAGAATTGTATGAACTTTACTTAAAAGGTTGTTGAAAATTAGATCTGCAATCCATACAACATTAGAATAATATTCAAAAAGAGAAAGGACATGTCACCAATGTAGAACAATCTGAAGATAAGAGACAAGGAACAAGACTGGAAAATAAAACAATTGAAAGAATCAGGGCATATGTCAGGTTTTGATAACCTCATCAGTAGGACTAATATTCTTTTCTACTCTAAGCACAAGGCTTGACATTTTGAGGGGAGGGGCCAGTCGATTACATCGACCCCAGTACACAACTGGTACTTAATTTATTGACCCTGAAAGGATGAAAGGCAAAGTCGACCTTGGCGGAATTTGAACTCAGAACGTAAAGACAGACAAAATACCATTAAGCATTTCACCCGGCATGCTAACGATTCTGCCAGCTCGCCACCTTCAGTAGGACTAATATTAAGATGAACATCATATGCACACCTTTAATTAACAAAGAACATTATAACTGAAGACCAGAGAATCGTTATGCTTAAGACTTTCATTTACTATCATCTATTTTATGGGGGACACAATAGCTGAAACATTGTGACTCTAACAATCATGTGGAGGAATTTAGTCCAAACTGTATAACAATGATAATTCTTCATCCAAGAAATTCAAACAAAAACCGTGTGTACTGTTAGCTGCATATATATATATATATGTATATATATATATATCATAACGAATGCATATATTGGTACAGAGTGTTTTTGTTTATTCATCTTGCAGTTAGAATGGTCATCAAGATTGCAGTTATTAATGTCTTTTGTTTCAGTGAGTATACTTATGTGCTCGTTAATGAGGTGGTTTTGTTGCTACTGATGACAGTTTGTTTGATGAAAGAGGACAACATAGTTAATAACTCAAAAGTGAGATTCAGAGATACACACTCTAAAAGGATTTTAATAACAGGAAGTTTGATTCTAAGTGTCTCTGGTGGAATACTTAATCGAAACAAGCACGCATAATCTGAAGTATGCTCAATTCATTACATTTACTCAGATAATTAATCACATACAAACAGCACATGCACACACATCCGGGTTTCAATATATACAAAATATAATAAACCATAAATGAGATTTTATATAAATAATATTAGCCAATATACATTTGTAAATAATACAATTTGAAAATGAAAGCCTGAAATTTAACTGAGCAAGAGGTTCACAATTATTTATGCACTTGAATTAAGTTTGTATTGTTAATATTTTAATCAAATGCTGAAAGGTATAAATGATTACATTCAGGATTAAAACAATGTGTATTTCCCTGCTGCACACTCTACAGGAGACTTCCAATATAATTCTTATTTTTGCTATTGCAGTATAGCTTATATGTGTTTAGCAACTAACAATCTCTTGCTCTCTCTCTCTCTCTCTCTCTCTCTCACACACACACACACACACACACACACACACACACTCACACACACTACGGCACTCTGTCGGTTATGATGGCAAGGGTTCCAGTTGATCCGATCAATGGAATAGCCTGCTCATGAAATTAATATGCAAGTGGCTGAGCACTCCACAGACATGTGTACCCTTAAAGTAGTTCTTGGGGAGATTCAGCATGACACAAAGTGCGACAAGGCTGGCCCTTTGAAATACAGGTACAACAGAAACAGGAAGAAAGAGTGAGAGAAAGTTGTGGTGAAAGAATACAGCAGGGTTCGCCACCACCCCCTGCTGGAGCCTCGTAGAGCTTTAGGTGTTTTCACTCAATAAACACTCACAACACCTAGTCTGGGAATCGAAACCATGATCCTATGACTGCGAGTCCACTGCCCTAAACACTCGGCCATTGCGCCTCCACACACACACACACACACACACACACACACACACACACACACACACAAGATGTAAAACTGTTTCATTTTCAACCCAGACCAAAATAGACATGTGTGTCATATGAGCTGGCAGTCTTTTGGTCTTTTCATCTCTTCACTAATTAAGAATATTTGAACAACAATGAATTCGACTGTCATAACAACCAGAAAAGACATGTTTTCACCTTTTTAATGAGAAACTGGACATGTTGTTGTGATCTGGCTCAGGTCCCCTCTGAATGAGGAGACTTGCAATCAATTACATTCCAGCTCAGATCATACCATTTGTTTTTTATCTAGGGTTATCTAGGACTACATTATCAAATGTTTCTCCTACTTTTTAAGGTTATATGTTGTGCTTTGAAAAAGGTTTGGCTGCTATTTCAAGAAGGCTGGAGTGAGTGTTCAGAGGCTGCCGTGGCTTGTCTTATATTTCTTTCATTCATTAGACTGTGGTCATGCTGGGGCAACACCTTGAAGAACTTTTGGTCAAATGAATTGACCCCAGTACTTATTTTATCAAACTTTGTTGTTTTTTGCTGAACTGCTAAGTTACAGTGACATAAGCACACCAACACTGGTTGTCAAGCCATGGTGGGGGACAAACACACACACAGACACAAAGACACATGCTTATATATATATATTTATATATATATGACAGGCTTCTTATAGTTTCCATCAACCAAATTCACTCACAAAGCTTTGGTTGGCCCAAGGCTTTAGTAGAAGACGCTTGCCCAAGGTGCCATACAGTGGGACTGAACCCAGAACCATGTGGTTGAGAAGAAAGCTTCTTACAACACAGCCATGCCTGCTCAATTTACTCGTAGAAGTTTCCATGGTAATGATAAAATTAGCGATATTCAAAATAGCAAAAGTAGTAATTGCTGTGGCAGATTTTGTGTATTGTTTCAGTTTTGTTTAATTAATTTGCTTCATCAACCTTTTAATCAGAAGTCAACAATTCTGAAGCCTGCAATATCAATCTAGGACCAAAACATCCCAATTCAAAACTGTTAATTTGATTTTTGAAACTCGCAACTCTAAACATAAAACTTTTTTATTCCTCCCTCAATTATCTTCATGTCATAATGACAGAAGACAACTTCAGTGTGAAACATTAGATCTTTTCTTTTTTTTCTTTATCATTGATAAAGTAGGTGCAAGAATGGTTGTGTGGTAAGCGGTTTGCTTTCCAATTCCATTGTTTGGGGTTCAGTCCCACACTATGTGACACCTTGAGTAAGGGTCTTCTATAATAGCCTTCACCTGACCAAAGCCTTGTGAGTGGATTTGATTGAAAGAAACTGAAAAACGCCTATTTTGTGTGTGCACGTGCATGCATGTGTATGTGTGTGTTTCTACCTTATTGCCTTGGCATTGCATGATAGATGTACGTAAGCATCACCATCATGCAAGCAGTGTCCTTCATTTCCAGTTTTCCAAGACATACCGAGTAACAGGGAAATATTACCTTACTTGGAAATACATGAGGATTGGCAACAAGAAAATCCGCCTCAACAAATTCCATCTTACCCTTGCAAGCATGGAAAAATGGACATGATGATGATGATGATGATGATGATGATGATGATGATGATGATAAAGGGCATATCTTGTTCCAGTTACATCAGATCCAGAGCTTTGTTCCACATTATTCTATAACATTTAGTTTTACTTTGAAACAGTGTACACCATTCTAATTTTTCCTGCCTCACTCTAGAATTGTTCAACTTCACTCCACTTCAGAACGGTTACTTTCATTCTGGAACAAACTCATTCATTTCACAGCACTTCACTTCTTCCACACTTCAAAAATCTTGCATTTATTTTTGAGTTCCCTGCCTCACTCTAGAATTTTCAGATCCACACTCATTTATTTCATTTGAAGAAGAATTCTTATTTTATTCAGAAGCTCCCTGCCTCACTCTAGACAGTAGCATCATTGGAATAAGATTGTAATTTTTCAAACAACTGATCTCATCCTAAGAAATTTTTAAAATGTTCAATATTTAAATCTACATTATTAGTTTTTGACTGGCTTAAACTTTCAATGTCATCAGGTGTTTATCCCTGACTGTGTACAACACCAGGCTATTCATTGCCCTTAATTTTGAAATAGAGGATCCTACTTCAAACCCAACTTGGTATTATGTGAATACTTGAGAGTAAGATACCTTTTTTACAACCAGTAATCAAACATAATGTAGTAAATATTGTCATTGTTAAAGATGAGACTACTTTTCAAAAATTATAATCTTATTAACAACAATACATTTCAGTTATTTGAACATTCAAGAATTCTTGGAATCCTGATAACTTTTTAACAATGTTTCTTAGTCTTTAGTTTTTATTACATTTTTTTCTTTCAAAACAACTCAACAACCATTCTCTTTACTCTTTTGCTCTTTTACTTGTTTCAGTCATTTGACTGCGACCATGCTGGAGCACTGCCTTTAGTCGAGCAAATCGACCCCAGGACTTATTCTTTGGAAGCCTAGTACTTATTCTATCGGTCTCTTTTGCCGAACCGCTAAGTTACAGGGACGTAAACACACCAGCATCGGTTGTCAAGCGATGTTGGGGGGACAAACACAGACACATAAACATATACACACACATACATACATATATATATATATATATATATATATATATATATATATATATATATATATATATATATATACATATATACGACGGGCTTCTTTCAGTTTCTGTCTACCAAATCCACTCACAAGGCTTTGGTCGGCCCGAGGCTATAGTAGAAGGCACTTGCCCAAGGTGCCACACAGTGGGACTGAACCCAGAACCATGTGGTTGATAAGCAAGCTACTTACCACACAGCCACTCCTGTGCCTATGAGCACAGTTACATAAAATTCTTCAGAAGGTTTAATTTTTTTTAATCATCAATGTTACAAGCCTTTTGTCAATCAAAGATTCAAAGACTTTTCTTTACTGCTTAAAACTATTATTGACAAACATATAATATTTCTTATACAAAATCAATATTCATATCTTTTATTTTTTTTAGGGGCATTGTAAAATAAATGAAGTGAAATGGCTTCAACTGGGAATCAAATCTAGGTCAGAGATGCGACTCAATCTTAGAATGAACTGCGTATTTTAAATTCCAAGACTAAATAGCTTAATGATCTATTTCTATTTTTATAATTTTGATATGTGCAGCTGTACAAATCAATACACTTCTCTTTATTTTCTCATAATTTGTCTTGTTACTACCTATCAATGACACCTCTGGCTATATTAAGGTGTCACTAATCATATCACTGCTAATAACATTGTGTTTGAGGAACCTATTTTATCAGAACTGATGTTATGACAGCTTCAATAAAAGAATTCAATCTTAAGATTCCGTCTCTTTTCACAAACACATCAGTTTTCACTCATCAAAACAGAAGAAGTCAAGACTTAATTGCATACATTGTATTTCAGTTTAGAATAGATTTTAGATAGAAGTTTACTGAAGATATGACTGAATCTAATAATAATAATAATAATAATAATAATAATAATAATAATAATAAATGCCCGGATGCAGTACCAAGCTGTGGCTGTCATGGCTTCTGATCTTAACTGACTGGAAGTGTTATCGTGTACATTGCTTTGTCTCGGCATAAAAGATGGACTGCAGCAAATATTCTGCTCAATGCCACAGATTTGCTTAACAAGTCGGGCATGTCCTTTAGTGGCTGCCGATATGTGCATCTCTGATCATGAGCAGGAGTAGTGGGGGAGCATCATAATCATGTGTTGAAAGGAATTCTTTGGGGCTTGAATAATTCACCTTTTGAAACATGGGCATTTTGTTCAACATCCTTAACCCTTATTCAGGGACCTTTTGAGCAGGATGGGCTACTCGACCTGAAGAAAATTCTAACTGGGCCCCACCTGCGAGGTCATGCATTGTTAATTTTGATATGAGATCACCATGTCGCGCACATATGGTCGTGATGCATGTGCCTAGCATACCCTTATCAGACGGGTAGTCGTGATGGGTATACTGGGCTTCGTATATTTGCACCCCACTAATGTTCCTTCCAGCATCAGACTAAATTTCCAGTTTGAAATATATTATGGTCATAATTTGTACATCTTGAATCTGATATATATTCTTGGAAGGTGAGGTACTGATTTCTTCTCAAATTGTAAGATTTCCTCATGTTAATTATTACTATAATCCATACGGACATTCTTGGATTTGAACTTGTCTCATTCTGCTTGAACTACTTCTCCCATGGATACATTCTACCATTAATTCACATTGTTGTATCAATCTTCATGTAGCTCTACTGCACACCAGAGCCAATCATTTGTTTCTCAGTTTATACACAATCAGCTTTTCTCATAAATTAATATCACATATCCTCTGAACATATGTAGAGCATTCTTCCCTACAAGTCTCTCTTTCTCTCACTCACACACACACACACACACACACACACACACACACACACACACACACACACACACACACACACACACTCACATACACAAACAAAATGTGCTTTTTCTACTCTTTAAGGCCATTACTGTTCATTTGCTTTCAATGACATTCTTGGAGTGATTTCTGATATGAATAATTTATTTATGAGGCTTTAGTTATTTTGTGATTTTCAATTGCTTAACTATTTGTTTCTTTTTGTAATTAGGAAGAGGTGCAACAGATTTTAATAATGTATTACTGACACCTCTGTCAACCATAGCAAAATTTGCATTTCTAATCTTGAGTCCTGAACAAATACCGTGAAGTGTTAAACCAGCTATCTATTTTCTGCAACCACCAAATAAAAAGCTAGAAAAAATTATTTCACTTATTAAATGTTTGAACTGGATTAATTTCCAGTGATGCTCAGGTAATAAAATTCACATACATACAAATTATACAGCTGAAATCGATTCACAAATCTTCATTACATAAATCGAGCTTTAACACTCTGGACACTAGCTATAAGCCTTTAGGAATGTGATAGATTAGCAGCTATTTCTCAATGATCTGTGTCTGCAGCCTGGAAAGGATTTCAGTTGTAGATTTCACTGTTTTGCCTATCCGTTGCCACTAATGTCTTTGAAAGTCATGAATATTACACCATGGGAATGTTATCCCACTCGCCTATAAATATTACATATTGTATGTACATAAAAAATATGTAAGGATTTAAAATTTCACAGCTCTGTTGCTCATGTTTTAGCGAACTAAAAGTAATGACACAATAAAGTGTTTGATTCTTAGCACATCCTTATTAGTCTTTTTCAAGTCATGTGATCTTGCTGTAATCATCAATGATGGCATTTTTTTTTTTTTTGTAGTCTTGGAAATGAAGTCTATTGCTGCCATTAGATGGGATATAAGATGCCTTGTTACCATCTGACATGCAGAGCAATGCTGCATTTTGGCTATTCTCATTGCAAAGTATAACCATTTAAATGATACTATTTTCTGTACTTGCATACGAAAGTCAACACGTTTGTAGTAAAGGCCTCACCAAGCTGAGTTAAGATATGATATTTTCTTGCTTGTTATAGACTGCATACTCTCTTTCCTTTAACAGTGGAGTTAGTAAATTGTATGTGAATATTATTATATTCACATAGGATTTGCCAACTTCATTGTTTGTTCTCTTTTAATGTTAGATATAACATAATTGTTCAGAACAGAGGAAGCTATAAGTATGATTGATGTAGAAACTTTTGAAGGAGTTTTCTATCAATCCAATAACAGGGATTTTCTTACATTTGCAGTTATTGAGCTTAGTGAGCATATGTTTGAAAGGGTGCAATTGCATTTGTTATCAGATTCATTTATTTTAAAGTTATATTTTGATGATTTTTTTCCATTAGTGATATATTTTATACATGTCAATTGGATAATTTTCATATTGGTTTTCTTCAGTATCATGTAATATTTACAGCTATGTGAAAAGTAATTTCTAATTATCATTAAGAATTTTACACACATACACATGCATGCACACATGCACACGCACACATAACACACACGGGCACACATAAATGTATGTGTATATATATATATACATATGTATACACACACACACATCTAAATATGCATACATCTATATTCATACATATAAACATACTCACACATTTATATGTGTATTTGTGTATGTATATGTATGAATACACATACATACACATATACTAATATACATGCATACATATAATTACACACACACACACACACACACACACACACACACACACACACACACACATATATATATATATATATATATATATATATATACACTGGAGCCTGGTGCAGCATTCTGGCTCGCCAGTCCTCAGTCAAACCATCCAACCCATGCCAACATGGAAAGCAGACGTTAAATGACGATGATGATGATGATGATGATGATGATGATGATGATGATGATGATGATATAGATATGCATACACATACACAATACAAACAGCGTAATGAAAAGTAAATGTGACCCTTTAACTTTATTATTAAGAAACTGCATTATGAGTCGTCTAACATTATATTTTCAAATTTTGCCTAGCATATGAGGTACTTAGTATACATGCACACATTCATTTTTCAATTGATTAACATCCATTTTTCCATGCTGTCATGGGTTTGGATAGAAATTTATCTGAGTCAGAATTTTAACTACAGATACTTTTCTTGTTTTCGATATAAGAGATAACATTATTCCACAGGTCTTCAAAACCACTGGTCTTGACATCAGAATGTCTTGTGACTGGTCTTGACATCAGAATGTCAACATCAGTACCGCTTCATTCTAGCAATGAAAAGCATGGTATATGTAAATGCACACGCAAACATGTATAAATATAAATAGATTCTGTCTCCCAAATTCCTTCATATGACATTGGTCAGCCCAGGGCAATAGCAGACACTTATCTAATGTGTTGTATAGTGGGACTGAACTCAAATCCATGTGACTGCAAAGTGAACTTCTTAACTGCTGCATACATGTGCACACACACACACACACACATATTTAACGTGTTGGTGTATTTCAAACAAATTGTTGTACAAATGACATGTCTGCAGTTCAATGTGGTTTTGCGTTTAGGCCTAAACACCAAGAGTCCATCTTGAATTTCTCTCAAACCTTCCACTCTGCCTCTGAATGTCTATCCGATGAGATGAATTTGCCCTACATACTTATGAACCTTTAAGTCATGTGGATATGAGTCAAACTCTTATTAAATATACAATATATATAATACATATATATACATTACACTACCTAGCAGTAAACCAAAAGTCACCAGGAGGAAGTGCCCTCTTAAGATATAGGCACACAGACCATTTATCTACGGCAGGGGCTGCCAAACTTTTTCAACCATCGACCCCCTTTAGCCACTTCTCCTTCCACATCTTAATATCCTACCCTACCTTACCATATCTTAAATGTGTACCGGGTACTGATGCTGGCAATTACAATGTTAGCTAAAAAATACATGTATGACAAATTAAGAAATTCTATCGACGATGACACACTTTTTACATTTAAAACTACGTTTACGAATATACATTATTAAATTTTCAATTTTTATGAAATTGTTTTCACGGTTAGAAAATGTGAAAAATGCATTATATTGCTGGAATATCTTTTATTGAAATTGACAACATCAATATGAGGGATGAGCATAGCACCGACTAAACAATTTCAAAACGTTCATCTGGGTGAGCTGGTCTTTTGCACACCGATCCCCATTCAACTCCTTGGCTATCATCAACTCCCTGTAATTCCTCACTGAGCCCTAGGGGTTTCATCAGACCCCCTTTGGTGACCCCCTGATCTAGGAAGTAGGGACAGAGATCAAGGGACCCAGTGCTAAATCTATATATGCTGTGACATGCCGTCAATAAATGAATGTTGGGGGTCCCAGTGCATTGCTTTACTTGTGGGTGACATTAATGCTTTTCAGACAGCTGTGCCAGGAGGGTGGGGTTTCTGTAAGTAACAACAACAACAAACTATGTTTTATATATAAGAAACATGTTTTGGATTAGTGGGTTGTATGGTTTCAATACTCCATTATATATGTTTCTTGAGAACTAGGCTGTACATAGAAATTATTGAAAAGTTTCTTTGGAAATTGTCTCACCAACTATATAAGAAACAAAGAGACAAATATGCTGCACAGGGACTTGAAGAAATCTGAAACAAAAATTGAAGCACAGTTCTGAGAATGCTATGCATACATACCTGTTTGTAAGTCATTGTATACACCAGGAACATGGGTGACTTTTATCCAGCACAGGATGTAAAAACATAACTAAAATAGAAAGATAAAAAAAAAAAATTAATAAAGTATTTCTCCTTTTATAGAAGATAAAAATGGACAAATGCTGTAAAGAATAAAAGAAACAAAATGAATGAATATTTCTCAAGCTCTCAATACTACCAAGAGAATTATATACTTAAAGTATATATATATATATATATACATGTGTGCATATGTGTGTGAGAGCATGCACATGTGAACACACATATTACACACATATACACATAAAATATTCTTTGATTACATAAACTCATGCATATTCCAGTGGAAAAAAAAGTATGCAATATGGAGTTTTGTGGCAGATGTTTTACAATATTTTATTTTGAGTTTCTGAAATCTGAGTTCAAATTACTCTTGAACCACTTAAGTATTTTAAATCAAAAACACCATCAAATAAATACAAGCAATACAAGTGGATTGAATCACCCATCAATATCACTTCACATTCTTCTCTGTGTGTGTGTGTGTGTGTGTGTGTGTGTGTGTGTGTGTGTGTGTGTGTGTTAAAGAAATATAAAATGATAAACACTTCTTAGAATTTATTACAACATAATCTGATATACACATAAAAACGTGTGCATGTGTGCACATATGTATGTGTGTGTGTGCACATATGTATGTGTGTGTGTGCACACATGTATACATATATGTACATATATATACATATATCATTGATACATGTGGGAAAAAAAATATTAATATTCAAATTTATCAGATATGCTTTTTATTTAGAAACAAGATAGAAAAAATCCATATGATGGCCATCCCAGTGATTTCAATGCATGAGTGTTTGAAGGAAAAGGTTAAAAAAAAAGTGAAACAAAGAAAAAAAACACCTTAAAATAAAAAAAAGAATAAAAGAAACTGCATCTATTTGCAATGGATGCGTAAATGTAATTGGAGTCCAGGGATGGATTTTGCTGTGAAGTCACAATGGAAACACTGATGATTGTGATTTTGGCTGGGATTGGACAAATGTGTTTGTTGATGGCAGGATATAACTCTTTTGTTGTTCTGTCTTTTTGAACTCCAATTGTTTCGATGCATCATCACACATTCTACACCATGCAGATCAATCAAGGCAATGACTTCCCCAAAATGTCACATTAAGCTGTGGAGACTTTAGCGATTGCTTCAACTTGGCTTTGGATCTAAGGACAGGTCTTCCCTTGCCATGACGTCCCTCTGCTTTTTGGCCATATTAAAGCATTTTTGGAATGCAGTCAGTTTTCATTCAAACAACATGTCCTACCCATCTGCACTGAATTCTCAGCAGCATGCTTTGGATACTGGAGATATCACATATCAAGGTTATATATTTATTCATTGCTGCTCAGTTTCAAACATGCATGTCATCACTTCATTATCACCTGCTTTATTATTGTTTTCTCCATTCACAATGGATTTTTGTATAATTTCTATCTGTCAAATGTTACTCATAAGACATTGACCAACCTGAGGAGGCAAGAGAGGACACTTGACCAAGGTGGTTGCAAAGCAAATTTCTTAACCACACAGTTATGCCCACACCAATATGTGTGTAGAGATAGAGAGAGATTATTTAAAATCTAAAGCTAAGTTATCAATACAAATGTAAGCTAACATCAAAATTAAAGATTTTGCAAATCACTAGATAACAAGTTTAGTAAAGTATCAAAAGTAAAAATAAAAGCAAAAATTTTATCATTAACCTATGGCAGTATCAAGCCTGAACTCCTGTAGTTTGATGTTTTTTAGGTAAAAGATGAATGGCAATGGAAATTTAAAGAGAAATAATCAGGTGAAAAATGATTGAAAAGATTTTGTAATAATAATACTGTGTCTTTAATAAAGACACAGTAATCATGAAAAGAGGAGAGATTTGTGCGAATGAACATAGAGAGGAGAGTTATGTAGCTTTTAGTTGAAATGAAGAGAACCCATTGTAATTGGAAAATAACAGACAGAGAAAAGAAACAGTGCATCTGTCAGCCAGTTGTAACATGCTCCCAATCTGCTAAATATACTTTTATTTAATGCAGCCTAGGTTGCTTGTGTATGTAGCACTCCCTTATTCCAAAGTGGGTCATATTTGAACTTTGTTAGAAAATTGGCAACTCACCAGATCTAAGGCATTTCCTCATCCTGCAAAAATGCAGATTTGGGTAGTGTTATAAGTTTGTTATAAGAGATCATCGGAGGCTACAAAACCTAGTTTTTGTTCAAATTTTTCAAGGTTTCAGTTATGTATTATTGTGTACAAGGAGTGGATAATGTACGACTGCTCTCTTGATGTGTTTAATTATTTAGTAAGTGTTCTTGTTATGAACAAGTTCACCTGCCACATACAAAGTCTACTTTTACTAAAAGTCTGCCTGTGATTCCACTATTCTAGAATTTCTATCAACTTCATTTCTGCATAGCAAGCACATTTCTCTGAGGTAGCAAAGTTTTGTCTTCTATTCTGCTTACAAAATCTTAACCTTGTCTAGGTTTACTTTGAAGCCTGATTAAACAACACTGTATTGTCAATTTCCCACCATTTCTGCTCGTTTAACCATAGGTCAATGCCTCTCCATTTTGACTGTCATTTTACACCACAAATTCTCCATAAACAATCAATCTCACTCCATGTAATTTTTCTCTCTCTCTCTTCTTTTTTCTGTATTCATCCTGGTTTCAACAGTCTGACAAAAGCTAAAATTTATCTTTTACCTTAGATCAATTTTACTCCAAGGGTTAAATATCCATCTTTCCTTCAGCTATACACCCACACAAAAATACAAACACATACAGGTTGTGTCAGCTATGGCAGCTGTGCACACCCCACACTACCACAATATACTCAAACACACAACATAAACATACAAATATACATACACATATACACATGGCGTAACTCACACACACACATACAACTCATTCCCCCATTGCCTCCCATTTATTTTTGTTCTCTTAGCTGCAAAACCCATTGTACTACCTCTATTTCCTCTCTTCAACCATCCACTTACAGCATTTTACAAAACTAATAACACAATCAATCCCACTCCATGTAATTCTTTTCTTTCTCACTTCCTTTTCTTTATTCTTTCTTTCCTCTCTTTTTTCTGCTTTTTTTTTATGAAGAAGAAACTGTCCAAAACGTAAAACATTCCTCTTTTTTTTTTCTCCATTCTAATTTTAAACTAATATGCAAAACTTTGTGTTTCTTTTGTCTGTTTTGTTCAGGAGTCATTTTCTTGGAATTTTGGACAAATAAAAACAACATATAATATAATTCTGTGAACATAAACAGAATAGAAAAGAAAACTGAAGGAGGTGGTGTGATGAACGTTTTGGATAATTTTGAAAAAGAGGATAAAACTGATTTCGAAATAACATTGGATGTGTTCCTAAATCTAACCACGAGATAACTAGTACAAGGGGAATAACTTATTTGAATAGTGATGTAAGAGATTTTACCAGACAAAGTAACGTTTGATATTTAATAAAGAGTAAATATTAATTAATATAAAGATGGTAATGTATATGTAATTAATCATCATCATCATCATCATCATCATCATCGTTTAACGTCCGCTTTCCATGCTAGCATGGGTTGGACGATTTGACTGAGGACTGGTGAAACCAGATGGCTACACCAGGCTCCAATCTGATTTGGCAGAGTTTCTACAGCTGGATGCCCTTCCTAAAACAATATTGAATGGTAAAAATTCTAAAGGATTAGGCGATATTGAGAAAATATTGCAATTTTATGAAGAAAATCAAGAATGGTACAAATAAATAAATTAAAGTGTATTCGTTAAAAATATAAGAAAAAAATTTATTATTTAAGGGGTTTGAATTCTGTCTAAATAAGGATTTGAGGGTAATAATTGAGAAAGTAAAACTAAAGTGAGTTGGAACAATAATACTGTATAAACTATATGACTGGGAACGTAAATGATACATTGACGATTATTTTAGATAAAAGGTTCTATCTAGATAAAAAGTTGAAAGGTGTTAATTGAAGAAGTAAAGCTAAACGGTAAAGGTGTATATGATTAAAATATAGACAAGACATAAAAGATTCATGAATTTGACAAAATTTATATGAAGCTAAGAGGTAAACAGGCATTTATTTAAAAGGTAGACTTAATATTTTTGATGAATAGACTCAAAAAGGTTAACTAAATTCTTTTTTTTTTTTTTTTATTATGTTGTTAGATTTAAATTGAAAGGTAATAGATTGAGAAAGGCAGTGACAAAGGAAGTAAGTCTAATAACATTGATGAAGTTATAATAGGAAGAGGGATGAAAAATGTGAAAGAGCATATTAATTAAGATTTACAGGAACAAGGATATGAGAAAATATTAGATAAAATATTAAAGCTATAGTGTGGTAACTTAATTTGTAGGAGGGGTAGTACATTGTAATCATGATTTAATTATGTTAATCAGAAGAAAAAGATCAATTCAGGCTCCAGTATATATAAATTGACCAACTCTGCAAGGATATGAAAACAAATTGTAATAGATCAATTTAAGGATATAAAAATACTGTATTTAATTAGTTAGGGAACCATGAAAGTGTAATTGGAAAGGGAGATCAAAATTAAATAAACAAGTAAAATAAATTCAGATAATTTTATAATGCACATGAATTTAGAGATGTGAAATAATGTATTTAATTAGTTCGGGAACCATGGGAGAGTAATTAGGAAAAGGAATACGTAAGACAAAAAGTGTTCAAAGTCGAATAAATATGTAGAAGGAATTTATACAGAAAAGTGTAAATTTGGAATTAAGATTATACAATGAGGAAGAATGAATGAAGATGGTGAGTTTATGAGAGGAGTCATGGCTAACTGGAGAGTAAATAATTATATATATCCTGTGATTGAAATGTAAAGGTGAAAACAAAGAAAGACAGAGTAATGTTAGTGGTAGAGGTAATTAATATGCTTAAAATTTTTGTAAAATCCTAAAAGCCATGTGTATGAGGGATGAAATCCTTTCAGAATGTGTATTTAAGGTTAAGTCACTGATGCTAAGATTTCCAAACATTCCCACATGCAACCTCCCACATGCAACCTCCCACATTTTTTTTTCTTGCATGTTTCTAATGTAGGATTTATTAGCTTTGGAGAATAAGATATTCCAGTTTAGATCATAAGGTAGAGGTTTATTTTCCAATTCTCCAATGTAGCTAAATAGCAAACTTTTATTCTAAACCTTTTTTAAAATTAATTTAGCCATTTAAAAATTCCTCAAATTATACAGTCAACCTTCTGTTAGTGTCAATTTCATAAAAAAAGAAATATTTCAACTCTGCATTCTTTGCAATAAATACTTCATTTTTAATGTGGAATGTTGTTAATTCTGGAGCAGTTTTTAACAAACATTTAAAATTATTATGCTTTTTTGAACTTTTATTCACCACAAACACATAATAAAAAAACTGACAGTCAAACATCTCAACTATAAACTGACAATCAAACATCTCAACTATAAACAGTAGTTCTAAATAATTGTGCTTTCTATTGAGGACAGAAAGTTTCATCAAAACAATTTACTC
Source organism: Octopus bimaculoides (assembly GCF_046866305.1). Lineage (NCBI taxonomy): Eukaryota > Metazoa > Mollusca > Cephalopoda > Octopoda > Octopodidae > Octopus > Octopus bimaculoides. The sequence continues at coordinate 79,901,843 of NC_142938.1, read as the reverse complement.
CTAGATACGAAATTCTGACTGGAAACAATAAACAACAACAGCTTCTCCATTCACATTGTTCAAAACCTATGGCTGCCAAGTACTTAATCCCTCAGAACTATGTTATATCAGGAAACATAAAAATAAACATCCTAATAGCAAACTTACTAAGAACAATTTGAAATATATCTCAATTGTGTCAAATCTGCGAAATAAGAAAAAGCTTGCATTAGACTTCCTCCCCTACATGCAATTCTTCAGGCATAACCAAAAGAATTGAATCAGGGAGTACAAAGGAACTATGAAAAAAAAAAGTTAGAAAGCAACATTAAAAATGATACAAATGGAATCTGCCTGTATGTTTGGAGCAAGACATTGAATACATTATAAAGAATAAAGAAGATAAATAAGCAAGACAAGCTCACGGTATAATAAGAACAAATCCTGTTGTTATTCCCAAAGGTGAACTAGCTTATAAATTCAAGAGAGCATTAAGCAAATTGAAAATTGAAATCGTTGGAAAACTAAGCAGTTACATTAAATCACAAATAAAATACACCCTTTCAAAAAGACCACCTGTATCAAGAACAATAGTTTTGTATACAAAATGAATCTAAAGGTAAAATTGTAAAACTAGAAATGTAGAGTACCATATGAGCTGCATGGAGAGTGAATGCAACAACACCACCTTAACTTAGCAAAAAGAATAGAAAAGCATTGGTGCATGAAAAGTAAAAAGAAATCAACATTTGCACTCTATTAGCATGTCAATGAGAAACATTAGTGGTTTGATAAATAAGATCAAAGTAAAAATTCTATCAATGCACCCATATGACCCCCCATTAATCTAAGCAGAAGATGGCGTGTATATATATATATATATATGTGGCTTAGTGTTTAGGGTGTCAGCATATATATATGAGAAAAGGTTGAGTTCTATTTCATCTTTTGCTTTGAGTGGGTTCCGAAGTTAGCTTTCTAATAAAGATTCTTCAAATTAAATTGGTATCTTACTATTGTATTTTTTTTAAATATGAAAATGTTACAAGTATAAAGTATGTTATGAGCATTTATAGAACACGCATCCTTTATAAACAATTAAAGATGGAGAAGAGAAGGTGTTAAAAATTTTATAAAATTTTAAATTCATATATTTATATGTATATGTATCATCATCATCATCATCATTGTTTAACGTCTGCTTTCCATGCTAGCATGGGTTGGACGATTTGACTGAGGACTGGTGAAACCGGATGGCAACACCAGGCTCCAGTCTAATTTGGCAGAGTTTCTACAGCTGGATGCCCTTCCTAACGCCAACCACTCAGAGAGTGTAGTGGGTGCTTTTACGTGTCACCCGCACGAAAACGGCTACGCTCGAAATGGTGTCTTTTATGTGCCACCCGCACAAGCCAGTCCAGGGGCACTGGCAACGATCTCGCTCGAAAATCCTACAGGAGCCAGTCAGGCGGTACTGGCAACGGCCACGCTCAAAATGGTGCATCTCATGTGCCACCCGCACAAGAACCAGTCCAGGGGCACTGGCAACGATCTTACTTGGCTTGCCGGGTCTTCTCACGCACAGCACATTTCCAAAGGTCTCGGTCAGTAGTCATGTATATATATATATATATATATATATATATATATATATATATATATGTGTGTGTGTGTGTGTGTGTGTGTGTGTATATACATATATACACACATATTTTAATAGAGAAGGCTAGTTTATGAGATTACTCTGGGTTTCCTGTCCATAAATGGTTTAGCTTCATGACGTATTGTCAGACCCCAAAACCTTTATAAAGCTAAACCCTTTATGGACGTGAAACCCAGGGTAATCCCATGAACCAGCCTTTCCCATTAAAATATAAACTGCTCTACATCTTAGAATGTGGTTCTTCTCCAGATTTATGTTTTCTACTTATGATATATATATATATATATATATATATGTATGAGAGGCATTGGTATCCAGAAGACCCAAGGTGGCAGGTAAGGCTATGTAAGTGCTATGGATAATGGAACTGCAGCTATTTTTATCTTTATTTCTACATTCATTCTATGAAGAAAAGTGAACATTAACTGATGATGATATATGTATGTGCATGCACATATATTAAATATATATACATATACATAGTAGCTATGTCACATATAGTATATATATACAGACACATATACACACACATGCATGCACACGCAAACACATACACACACACACGTGTGTGTGTATATGCATGACTGTATATGCCTTTCATTTGTCTTCCACTTCTCTTCAGTTGCAAATAGTCAATCGTAGACTTAAAGCTAAATGTTAATATCAATTCATGTTAAAGGGACAACAATCAATGTTAACCACAAAACAAAGGGATCCAAGATAATGGATCTGAATTGATAAAGGGAAAAAAAATATCTTCGTTATGCAATTTTCAGTTTATTTGGGCATTTAAATCATGATAAACATAACCTATTGTTTTTTCATTTCATTTCAATTTAATTTTAACATATTTTATCTACCATTTACTTTTGTCAATATTTCTCTCCTTTTTTTCTTTTTTGATGCAGGTGAGGTTTGTAACGCAATTTTATAGTTTTATATATTTTATATCAAACATTCACAAATTTTTCTGAATGCAGTTTATTTTTATTACACACAAACATATATATGGGAACATTAAACTCGCACACATAAACATATAAATACATAGATATAGACACACAATTATATACATGTAATTGTTTGTTTGTGCATGTATGTGATAGCTTTAAAAATATGCATGTGCATTTGTGTGTATATAAATATCTTAGTTTATAACATATAACCACAGACATAGACATTTTAAATACAATACACACATTATACAGACATATATCATGTGTGCACGCATATATAATATATACTCATACATGCAGGCACATGTAAAAAAAATTACCTGTATTTATATAAATATATGTTTGTGTAAGTCAATTTGAGAGAGAGAAAGACAACAGAGAGAAATTTATGTATCATATAAATAATACATATATGTATATATATATACATATATATATATATATATATATATATATATATATATATATATATATATATATATATATATATATATATATATATATATATATAAAATCACACGCGTACACAAATGAACAAGCATAATTTCAATACTCTCTCTTACATAAGCACACATATGCTCAAACATACATTTATAGAAATCCCTAGTTTGTATGTGTGCACACACACACAAACACACACACACAGATATATATCCTATATATATATATATATCTCATATAGCATGTCAGAATAAATTTTATCCAATTTCATTCTAAATTAAGCTAATTTAGGGAAATAATAAAATTAGATAACAGGGAAAAAATGTTGGAACTGTAAGTATTAGTGTTAGACAATTAGATTATTTTTCTCTCAAATATCCCTTTCAATTATTGCATATTCTCTGCTAAACTTTTATCTCTTATTTGCAGAAAAATAATGAGTTGATTTTTTTTTTTTTATGTGGTGGTAGTGGTGATGAACCCAGTATTATTTCTGCTGTTCTTTTATTCTTAATTCATTTATTTAGAAATATTGATTTCTTTTGATAAACCAGAAAGACCTTATACTTTAGAAAAGAATTGTGAAGTTGTGTGCTGCAGGTCTTTTCCTCAAAAGGCATTAGCAGCATAATAGAAATGAACTGATTTTAGTTAGGAATCGAAATGGAATTGTGAATTCGGCTTACAGAGAAGATATCTGCCTGTTTCTTCTCAACACTTACTCCAATTTTTTTTTTTTTGAAATATCATTGTAGCATATATGTTCCCTGTCCTGCAAATAATCTGTTCTCAGTTTATTGAATGTAGAAGAGAGAAAGTTGCAATCTAATCTGATAGGGTTTGAACACAAAATGTAGGATGACAAAACTAGAAAGTGTTAGGCACTGACACTAATGCTCTACAATTTCTGTTACTCCACTGTCATAAAAATAATTATTTTACATATAGGCACAAAACCAGAAATTTAGGGTAATGTGTTAGTCAATCCCAGCAACCTCAAAATATAACAGCTGGTAGTGAACAGCTGACACTGTAGTACATCTCCAGCATTAGAAGCCATGCAAAGACAATATAATAATAATGATAATAATAATAATGATAGCTTTTAATTTAGATACAAGTCCAAAAATTTTGAAGGGAGATGGCTAGTAGACACCTTCAACCCCAGTACTTAACTGGTACTTTAGTTTATCGATCCTGAAAATAGCAAAGCACAGTTGGCTTTGGCAGGATTTGAACTCAGAGCATAAAGAATTAGAAGCAACATTGCCAGGCATTTTGTTCAATCTTTTGATGATTCAGCCAGCTTGCCATCTCCATAATAATAATAATAATAATAATAATAATAATAATAATAATAATAATAATAATAATAATAATAATAATAATAATAATAATAATAATAATAATAATAATAATAATAATAATAATAATAATAATAATAATAATAATGGTGGTTTTTGCATTGACATTAAATCATAGATTTATAAGAGTTGAGCACTGCCATTCATCAGTGAAAAAATAGCCTTTGTCTTTGCTGTAGTTAACATTCTTAAGAAGACCAATATTAGTGCTTGAATCAACTAGTATATTACTGGTTCAGATTCTCTGAATGCCAGAGAAATGAAGTGCTCAATCACTCTTCATTAGTTAGTATGATTTGAACTCAAAACCATTTGATGTTCAGTTTGACCATCAGAAGTCAGAAACATTAGGTTCTCATCAGTATCATTGTTATTGTCTTCAACTCAACCTTCACTACCATTATTGCAATCAGTTCTATCATCTTTATTTGTCATCATCATCATTATCGCCATCATCATCATCATCATCTCTGCAGTTAAAAATATGATAAATGTCATCATTATAATCCTGATTCTGGCAAAATCATCATCAAACCTTCATGATCAGTATCTTCGCCATCATCTTGCTTCTATTTGTCCAACTCATGCATCAAAGGCTGCTGAAACAAAAATAACAATTCTGTGACAATAACCTTGACTAATTAGATGGGTCACAGATTAACAGTTCTTGAGAAGTTTTTATTGATTTCTATCCTATTGAAGTTTCTGTAATCATGTGGACATGAACGAACTTCATCTTCAGCTGCTTCTTATTTCCTTCTATTTCTGACGTTGAGTCTTGGTTCCTTACGAAGATAGTGACCATCATAGTAACTATTTGCCTGTCTAATTACATTGTATTAATTATCAGCTTTACTAAGGTTCTGACATCTTTATTTTTTTTTCATGCCACCTAAGGAAATAATTACTAGTAGTGTGACGATGATGTAACAGTTAAGTTCACAGCAAACTCAGTAAGTGAACCAGTTTTAATTCTTGATTAAAACCAATTAATTTCATTTTACTTTTGATGCTGTTGCCCTTAAGAAAAGCATTTATATCTCAGTGCTTTCATACAGTCGGCTTCTGCTAAAGCAAAAACTCAGTTACTTATAATTTGCTCTCTCACAACATCGAAGATTGGATCTTTGCATTAGCTAATAATACATTCCCAGTAACAGACATCCCTCAACAAGAGAATCTTTATGCAGCAGCTCAGCCTGCTAGATGTAGCAACTATATCTCCCTCAAATCACATCACAGTGTCATAAAAATGATTGACACACCGTTCTGAATGTCTCTAAAAAGATGGGATGACCACAGTCGGAATGGTTTCAATCATAGTTCTATTTATCAGGGTTAGTCTTAAGCTAGACAATATCTGTCAGTTCCTTTTAGGCTTTCAGTTCTTTTCTGGGTTTTTTTTAGGTCATGTAAGGAAAAATAAGATTTTGTTAGAATACAATGTTGAAAGGAATGTCAGTCAATCAATCATGTAAGAAGTTTTAAATATTATACGAAACTCGTTATTTGTCTGTTTTTATCTTTGTATCCATGTAACATTTCAGCACAAAACTGAGCCTCATTGCTATATAAGGCTATATATGGCAAGTGGAGCATAGCATTAAAGCTGGTGCCTAAGAGATATAATTCTCTCATCAATTTTTAACAACAAAATTCAATTTTCTTTTTCAAAAGAAATTCAAATTAATTATAAATTTAATTAGTTTGAGTTAAGTCTAAAACTAAAAAAAAAAAATTATAATTATTGCATTTGATTTTTATTGTACAACTCCAAAGTTATACTACAGTGAAATAAACACAACACAGATTAAGCATCATAATACAGGGGATAATCAAGGAAAATTAAAACTGAACAACTATAAAGAAAATTCATTATAAATTCAATATAAGTTTTAAAAAAGTTGTCATTTTGACAGCATGAATACACTAATTACTATAATTTATAAGTTATCTGTCTGTGGGCTGAGGTTTTTGATTCTCAGTAATACATTAGTTAATTATTTAATGCCCTTAAGAAATAAATTAGTATCATACATTATCACTGGAGCTCCACAATAAATTTGACTACTCAAGCATGCAAAAAAAAAATCAACATCCTGATTATTGCTATAATCATTACAAACAAGCCCCATAAACCATTAGGTCATACAATGTCTTTTTGAAAACTTCATTTAGATACACTTATCCATCTTCAAAATACACCACAAAGGATTTGGAACTCAATATTACAATCTAACAGTAGATTTGTCATTATCTATAAGGTGCCTACAAAGATCAGAAGTGATTTACCATAGGACCTATTAACAATTAGATGGATGGAGCCAACAAAAGTGTCATGTCAATGCTCACAGCACATTACTTTTAGTGGAATATGAACAGCTGACTTTTCAGCTGGGAGGCAAACATCCTATTAATCTAGCAAAATATTATTTCATCTTCCACCCACTCCTGTCATTATTTTCTATCATAAATTTTCACAATCAAGTGAGCCAGTCCTTTTCTCATCTTTCTATAATATTAAGAAAAAGGAAGGACAAAAGTTCCTCTGTTTAGAATATCAATGTATAACAGGTGACTTTTTCTACGGAACTCAAAGCTACAAAACAACAAATAACTCATTAATTATTCAGTGTCATTATAGTTTACAGTAATGAATAATTCACCCTAAATGCAAGTAAAATAAAGCAAATCTGAATCAAGGACTTATTACTAATAGCAGCCAAAACTTTCTCAAATCATAATCTTAAATATTGGATATATCAGACAATATAGTTCCTGATATACAAAAAGATGTGGTCTTTTTGCTGTAACCATACCAAAACCACCGAGCAATTACAGATGGAACATTTGATCATGATCTGCTCCCTTAGGGCTGATCTGAGCTGAACAACAACAACGACTATCTGCTCACATCTGAGTGAACTGAATTTCAACAGTTTGTGCAGGTGACACGTAAAATACACCATTTCGAGAGTGGCCGTGGATCGTTACCAACGTTGCCTTCCTGGCACGTGAAAAGACATTCGAGCGAGATCGTTGCCAGTACCCGCCTGACTGGCCCTCGTGCCGGTGGCACGTAAAAGCACCCACTACACTCCCGGAGTGGTTGACGTTAGGAAGGGCATCCAGCTGTAGAAACTCTGCCAAATCAGATTGGAGCCTGGTGTTGCCTCCTGGTCCACCAGTCCTCAGTCAAATCGTCCAACCCATGCTAGCATGACGGTGATGATGATGATGATGAAGTCGGTGAGATCATCAGAACACAATAAAATACTATTTGCAGGCTTCTTACCTGGTTCTCTAACACCTTGTCAACTCATTTATTTACACTGTTTCATTGTTATAGTGACATAAACAACACAAAACTGAACTGAATGTTTCAGCTATTCAAAGTCTTGAAATTTTCATACTCTGGTGTGAGCTGAAATTACACTAGAGTTCACTTTTCCATTCATCCTTCTGAAAAACCAATTGAATCCTTACAAGAAAAATATAGGGGTTAAAAAACGTTTATGTCATTTACTCCCCAGCAACATATAACTTATGCTTTTCCTCAATCAAAATTATAATTATGAGTGAATTACATGGTTATATATATTTTTGAAATGTCATCTGACTTGGTTTTGTAAGATTCAACTGCATATCATTATCATCATCATCGTTTAACGTCTGTTTTCCATGCTGGCATGGGTTGGATGGTTTGACTGAGGTCTGGAAAGCCAGCGGCTGCACCAGGCTCCAATCTGATCAGGCAGAGTTTGTACAGCTAGATGCCCTTCCTAACGCCAACCACTCTGAGAGTGAAGTGGGTGCTTTTTACATTCCACTGGCACAGGAGCCAGTAAGGGGGCACAGGCATTGACCATGTTTGGATGGTGCTTTTTATGTTCCACCAGCACGGGGGGGCAAACAGTTTTATTTTAACAAACAAATGTATACTATAAGGTAGTTGGGAAAATGAGATAATACAACCTTTGTATCTTCTCTATGACATTAATTGTGGAAATTAAAGAAATTCATGCCAACTTCAAACTGAAAATATCAAGGTGTCTTCACCTGTCAGGTGTTTATCATTACCTCTTCAGCATCCACTATGATTTGATGTTGGTCATGGTTTCTGAATGTGTTATCTTTTCCAATTGTTATTTCTGTGGTTGTGTTATGGTAAGGTTATGTTTCAATGTGTTGTTGTTAGCATTGTGGCTAAGTTGTTATTAGCTGTTGTTAGTGCATTGTGACTAAGCCATAATACCTGTTGTTAGTGTTATGCAGCAGAGCTATTATAAGCCTCGTTAGTGTATTGTTAATGGGTTGTTATAGCAGTGGTTAATGCATTGTTGGCGATCTGCTGTATCTGCTGTCAGTGAGGTTTGAGTTACCTCTGTTTAGTGTTTTTCACTCTTTTACTCCAGTCATGTTGTTTCTGTATGGCTCAGTCATTGGCACAGCCGTATGTTTTCAAGCCCAGTTTATAATATCAATGATAAAAATGAACGTAAATCTGAATCATTTGTACTAAATTAACCAGAGGAACAAAGCCAAGGTTCTGCAAGATAATGAAACACCAGTTTCACATTACTGTTTACAGCATTCAGTCATTGCACCATCTGCTTCCTTATTTACAACATTGCTTATTGTTTCATTCAGTTCCATTGATAATCTTCTCGTGTAATGATTTGAATATTTTTAACCAATAGCAATGAATGCTATCAGGGCCTGGAGCTTTCCAAATGAGCATTTCACTTCACTGCTTATTTACCATCATCCATTTTAACATGTATATTCTCCTGCTTATTGATTTTTATTCCATTCCTAAGTGTTTTTCATCACTCAGCTTCAGTATTTTGAATCTGTTCTACATCCCAAACTTCTCACTGAAACTTCTAATTTTCTCAAGCATTTCGTATGACCTTGATTCACATTTCAATTCACCTCCTTATATATCCCTTTCTGATCCATATTGAACGTACAGTTCAGTTAATTACTGGTTTATTCCTTGTTTGTGTCTTTTGATCTTAGATGTTTTTGCCAAAATCCTCTGTTTCAACTCCTCTATTACCTTTGTTACATCTCTCCTTTTTAAGCTAGGTTTTCTTTTTAAATCAACACACTTCACGTGGGATTTCAGCTGACCTTTCCTTTGTCTTCTTAATAAATTTACCTCAGATCTTAATATTTTTATATCCCCTTGTATTCTATTCCACCATGATTCTTGCATCTCAATCCCACTTGTGATGTCTTTCAAGAGTAATCCATTCACCATATATGTATTAGTCGCTTTTATGAAATTGCTGATTTATAATGTTTGTGTTCACATGATGGATAATTTTATTTACTGTTTTTGGTTCTCTCTTCCTGTTTAACCCTATCAATATTAATTCTTTTCTGCACCAAGATCTTTCTTTTCCATGATTTGAACAATTTTCCTCGGTGCCTGTTGATCTTCTTCACCTAATCTATTACAATCATTCAACAATGTATTTCTTCCCTCTCGTACCTCTATATCAGATTCAACCTGTTCATTTCTCTGAAAATTAACTCACCTTCATTCCCTTCAGATGCAAAAATTTCCACCTAATTGCTTCAAGTTCAAACCAGTAAGACATCAAGTTATGCTCATTGCTCTAGCTTAGTCACAAATTCTTTGCTTGGTAGCATCAAATAAATTTCTCACTTGTCAATCTTTATTCTTTCACTGCCTTCGCCCTCTTACTGGCACACCCTGCTTATTTCTAGATTGTTTTGATAGTACCATTCCATAAGAGTTTACTACTACTACTACTACTACTACTACTACTACTACAGCTATGACCACCATTATCATTTAATTCCTAGAAATTACTCATTCTATCTAAAATAACAAACAGAAATGTAGTTAGAGGCGTGCTTCCCAACTACCTGGTTCTTGGTTCCTGGTTCAGTCCCACTCCATGGCAACTTGAGCAAGTGTGTTCTACAATAACCCTGGGTTGACCAAAGCCTTGTGAGTGGATTTGGTAGACAGAACCTGAAAGACACTTGTGTGTGTGTGTGTGTGTTTGTTCCGCATCACCACTCACTACAGTCTGCAAGTCTACCCTGGCCCCTATAATGATAAATTAGGGTTTAATACAGAAGCAGTCAAATATAATCAAAGCAGTTTGCAAATTCTAAATAGTAGCTCTACATCCAGTTTATAGAAAATCAAACAGTCCCAGTTAAAATGCAAAAATAAGGTCTGTCATATATATCCAGTAATGACTATTGCAACGGAAAATAGTTGGCAATTGCAAGTTAATCTAAATTTTTAGAAAAATAAATAAATTTCAGGGCAGCATTATTCACATTCTTCATATAACACTGGCATGAAAAGCTGATCCAAAGATTGTATCTATATTATTGCAAATGTCCTGTTAAATGTTTTATTTTAGCTTTGCCAAATTAGAGGTGGATGCTCTGAGAGCATAGCTGTGAGACTAAGATTAGACCGGGCAAAGTTCAGAGAGCCCCTACCTCTGCTGGCATCAAAGGGCCTCTCTCTCAGAGTGAAAGGCAGATTGTATGATGCTTGCATGTGAACAGTTATGCTACATGGCAGTGAAACCTAGGCTGTGACAGCTGAGGACATGTGTAGGCTTGAAAGAAATGAAACTAGTGTGCTTCGCTGGATGTGCAATGTCAGTGTGCATGTTCGACAGAGTGTAAGCATCTTGAGAGAAAAGTTGGACATAAGAGGCATCAGATGTGCTATGCAAGAGAAATGACTGCACTGGTATGGTCATGTGATGTGTATAGATGAAGACAACTGTGTAAAGAAGTGCTGATCTCTAACTATGGGGGGGGACCTGTGGTAGAGGTAGACCTAGGAAGACATGGGACAAGGTGGTGAGGCATGATCTTTGAACTTTGGGCCTCACAGAGGTAATGACAAGTGACGGAGGTATTTTCTGATATACTGTGCTGGAGAAGACCCGTCAAGCCAAGTGAAATCGTAGCTGTGGCTTATGCCGGTGTCATGTAACTGGTACCCATGCTGGTGGCATGTAAAAAGCACCTTTCAAGCATAGGGCCTCATAGAGACAAAATGGCTGAGCTCCTTTCGAGTGTTGGGCCTCACGGAGGCAATGACCAAGATCTTTGACATAATGCCAAAGGTCTTAAGAAGAAGACTTACCAGACCAAGTAAAATTTCAGTTGTGGCAGATACTGGTGTCACACAAATGGCACCCATACCAATGGCATGTAAAACCACCCATTACACTCTCAGAGTGGTTGGTTGTTTGGAAGGGCATCCAGTCATAGAAATCATGCCAAATCAGACTGGAGTCTCGTGCAGCCTTCCAGCTTGCTAGCCCTGGTCAAACCATCCAACCCATGCCAGCATGGACAATAGACACTAAATGATGATGATGATGATGATGATTGTCTACTTATTTCATACATACACAACTCATAACATGCTAGTTTTCACTTGACATGTCACATCTCCAGATGATAGCGCAGTAAGTGATGAATTACAAACAACGAATTAGAGTGAAACAAGCAAAATAATAACGTCTCTATGTAAGTAGCTACACAGCTCTATGTTTATTGGGGAATGGAAATAAGATCTTGTGACATCCACACCTTTCTTAAAAGTATTAACAGCAGAATACATTGAACGAGAGAAGAAAACCAATTTGCAGTCTCACTTTGTTGGGAGCTTACTTCCTTCTCTAGAGCTCTATACAACAATAAGTGATTTCTCATGATTTCATGTTTCACTAAATTTTGTATATGAATGACATTCATTAAATTGTTGATCAAATTGACTCTAATATATTTGTTATATTATCAACCCCTGAGAGTTGAAAGGTAAAGTTAAATCTAGCTTTTAATCTCTCTGTTATTTCTGATAATTGTAATGTATAAGTTTCTCACATGGGCATATGGATCTTGTTCCAGGGAAAGAGAAATTGACATTGTGACATTCATGCTTTTCCAATACATAAGCAGTACAAGTAAAAATAGTGTTCAACCCAGAATCAAAATAGATATGTATCTACAAGTAAGTGCAAGAGAGAGAGAGGTGGAAGAACAAAAGAAAGAAGGAAAAAGTGCATGTGTTTGTGTTATATATATATTTGTGTATATATTTGTGTATATTCTATCAAAGATAAAATCTAAGACGCAATGTTCAGTGAATATCTCTAGAAAAT
>NC_142938.1:79849260-79884260 GCF_046866305.1 Octopus bimaculoides | reverse complement strand
ACAAAAGAAAAAAAATTGCCAAAATTCTTGCTAAATGAAGAAGTTGCCAAAAATGCACCCAACTGTTGCAATAGTAGTAGCAAACATCATGAAGATGTTACAGAAGGATTGGAAATCTTGGAGTGAGATATGGAGAAAATATCATATTGCAGACCCATCCAACATGTCAACAGAAAAAAGAAAACGCTCCAATGACAATAATGATGATAATGATGACGACAACGACAATGACAATGGTAGCCACTGACGCCAATGCTATCATCATCATCATCATCATCAATACCTCCTCCAACCATTTTCTCCAATTTCTTTTTCTATTGATCCCAGTGCAGTGACTTAGCTTCCATATCAGACAGAGTCTCAGTGAACTAAATTGCAATATATTTTAAATACATCAATAAAATATCTTGTCACTTTTCCAGACTGATTTATATTTTCCCTGTCAAATTTCCAATATTATCTCTTTTAAACCTTCATAGAAATTCCACCGCTAGATTATTTGTTCTTCAAAACTAATAACTTAGTTGTTCAATGATATTTGCTGTTCTTTTCATCTGTTCATTTCTTGTGTACTGCTCTCTCTCTCTCTCTCTCTCTCTCTCTCTCTCTCTTTATATACACATTTATATATATATATATATATATAAGCATGAGACTACATATATTTTATCACATATTTTTTAATGTACTTATGTTTGTATCTTTGTATGTGTGAGTACATATACATATTTATATTTATATAATTTTTATATAATTGAAACACTATAGGTACAAAGAAAAGGGAAACACTGTAAGAGGATACTGATACCTATTCATTTCATATAAACATACAACCATCTACATAGATGTTTGTGTGCAATATATTAATGTTTAATATTTCAAATACATGCACATACACAGCCTGTATACAAATCTTTTATATATATATATATATATATATATATGTGTGTGTGTGTGTGTGTGTGTGTGTGTGTGTGTGTGTGTGTGTGTATGTATGTATGTATTTGGACATGTCTGTGTGTCTGGTGCAAGTGTGTACTGCATCTATTTTTAATATTTGTAAGCACTTACTAATGACAGCTTCAGCTTGCTTATGATGTCTTTTGTTGATACTTTAGCCTATTCTGTAAAATGGCTGTGATTCAATATTTCAATATATGCATATACATACATATATACATTTATACAAATATATATATATATATATATATATATATATTACACATACATACAATATATATATATATATATATATATATATATATATATATATATATATATATATATATATATATATATACATACATACATACAATATATATATATATATACATGCATACATACATACAAATATGTGCACTAGTAAATCAGCTAATGTTTATGTTGCTACTTTTATGATTGTCTTTTTTTTTATATTTTAATGATTATATTTATTCATACAATAATTCTGTTTATGTGAGTGTGTGAGTGTGTATGTGAGTGTGTATGCGTGCATAGTGATTTTTCGTTGTTGCATCTATTTTTTTTTTTTTTCATATTTTTTTATTTCTCAGATTTCCTCATTCAGGTTGTGTTCCCATGAAAAGAAAAATGGTAAGAATCGAAAATGAAAGACAAGTGTGAAGAATGATTAGTTATCATGAGGAGGCTTAAGTTTGCAACTATAGTAGCACCATGATGAAGAATGTGTGTGTGCGTGAGAGAGAGAGGAGGGAGGGGGAGAAGAAGAAGAAGAAGAAGAAGTGGAGACTGACAATTATATAAAGAGAGAGAGAGAGGAGGAGGAATTGATAGCTAAGTCAGCAGAGTGCCAGACAATTAGTTGAGAGATCAATCAGTACTATAAGTAGTCCATGGACAAGGCATTTAACTCTTAATGGCCTAGTATCAAGCAGCATGTTGGTACTTTTGTGTGGAATAATTCACCATAGAAAATAATGTGTTAATTTTCAATAATCAATCTTGTTTCCAGGAACAGTTAGCTTTTATTTGACTGGTAGTCTATCAAAGGAGGGAATCTTCTCTAATCCTTTTAATGCCATGAACACTGGAGATTATAAACTGGTCCAGGGAGAACTCAAGAGGTCAATGGTAGAAAATATTGTTTGTGTAGATGAATTTGTGTGTGTATGTGTGCGCGCATGTGTGTGTGAGCGCACGTGTGTGTGTGTGTGTGTGGATGCATGCATGCATGCATATATGCATACATGTGTGTCTTGCCCATGTTGTGTTAAGTGCCATAGAGTTATAGATAAAGTCCTATTAAGTCAACATTGTGTCCCATCTCTTTATTGCCAGTTGTAGCTATCTAACTTATGCTACGAACACTTTCAAAACACATACACACATAAACACTAACAGTTTAAATTTTCTCCAGCCAAATAGTTGATCATTCATTAAGAAGAATTTGTGAGAACAAAATGTCAAATAATTATCTTTGTTATTTACATTATTTACATTTGACGGATATTCGTCCTCATCTTGTTTGTTGTGGTTAAGAGCGCAAGCTACTAACCCCAAGGTTCCAAGTTCGATTCACGGCAGCGACCTGATTAATAATAGTAATAATAATAATAGTAACATCGATAGGAATGAGAACCCAGGTTCGAAATTTCCCCAAGACACCTGACGAAGGCTGGAGGGTATATCAGCTGAAACGTTGTGTTAACAACAAACAAGATGAGGACGAATATCCGTCAAATGTAAATAACGTAAATAATGTAAATAATTCCTCATCTCTTAAATATAGAACTGAATTATCTTTTTTTAACACATTTGTTGTGAAATGAACAAAAATACTGACTGAATATTTGTTCCAGGTGAATATGATTAGAATGTTATTCTGAGCTTTGTCCATTTCTTTTATCTTTTAGAATTCAAATATTAAAGCAATATACACAGCAAACTTAATGCAGAGAATACAAGCGAAAAGTCTGGCAATTTTCAACTTTTAGCTGACACTGTGTTATACTCATGACCAAAGCACAAAATACTCAGCAATTCATTGAGTCCTAAGTAGCTTTAAATATGACAGCTCTGGTTGTTGAGTAGCTGCAGGGACTAAAGAAGCTCAATTAAAACGTATCAGAATTATAACAGTGCATGCATTTAGTTATATCCTACTTCAATCTTATTAGAGAAAGAACATATATTCTACTATGAAGTGGTTTATCATGTTGAGTTACACAATCAGGGCGTGTAATCACCACCTTCATATCCAATCTCTTTACATTTTTCTTTGGTTGTAGGCATGACCAGATCAAATATAAGAAAGGAGGTCTTGGTTAATGTTTGTGGGTTTCATTTCATAAGGTTCACTGGAGATAGACAGCAAAACAAGCAAAGAGGTCAAACATAGTGGTATCGATTGATTTTTGCAGTTATTTTGCTGTGAATGAGTGCATTGTTTCTGTTAGCATCCTAAGTTATCATCTGAGTTTCTACACAGTCACTCAACCTGCTCTATATAGAAGAAAAATCTCCTTAAAATATCTCCCTACTGTCTTCAAAATGGGAACCACATGCATTTTATTGCATTTTTAAAAGAAATCATAGAAAATCAAAAATGTTTTCACAACATGTAGTTAATGTAGCAGATTACAAATGTTTAATGCCAGCATTATTTCTGGCTGACAGCTGCCCATTTTGTTTCTGCTTCATGTTGCCTCTCTGCTACTACCATCAATGCACAGTTAAAAAACTTGTCAATATGGTAATGCTGTATTAAGCAGATTTAGTGCAAAAATTTTCAATTTGCGTACATATATTAGCGAGAGAGAGAGAGAGAGGAGCAGGGAGAGAACGTGTCACTTCATTCAAACATGTTCTCCCCTCTGTGTGTTTGTATGCATGTTTCTTTCACTTTGATGTTCTTTTGTAGGTTCTATGCAAAGAATTTCAATTTATCATCGATATGTTCATATATTTCATACTGCCTCTGTGTGTGTGTGTTGGTGTGTGCATGCACAGACATGTGTATGTGCATGTGCACACACACACACACACACAGACACACATACACGTGCTCACAGTCACACACGTTGGCTTTATCTTTCATTTTGGGGTCCCTTGCTCTTCTATCTGCCCATCACTACAAGTCTTACAAAGATGTTATCTATTGGAATATGTGATGCACTGCACTTACAAAGTTATGAAAAACTAAAAAGATGAATTGAAATAAAATAGGGGAAAATATAAAGGAAGAACCAAGAAGAAATAATAATGATAATAATAACATATTTTTTGAAGGAGAAAGATGTGTACTTTGTTAGAAAAATATATCACTGAGTAATAAATAACCAATATAGAATTTCAAAGACATATGTATTGTGATGAAATGGGATTTCATTTTCATTCACTTTTTTTATCTTTTTTTTACTATTGAATACTTTTGAAGGATAAATAAATTCAGTTCAATTTTTATGTCTTCAATTATATTTATTTTCACTTTTTTATGTTGTTTATTATAGA
Organism: Octopus bimaculoides; assembly: GCF_046866305.1. Classification (NCBI taxonomy): domain Eukaryota; kingdom Metazoa; phylum Mollusca; class Cephalopoda; order Octopoda; family Octopodidae; genus Octopus; species Octopus bimaculoides. The sequence continues at coordinate 79,879,790 of NC_142938.1, read as the reverse complement.
GAATAGTTTGTAAAAGAAAATCCCTAAATTCATTTCATATTTAAGTGCACCATTAGAAACCAAAGCAACAGCTTTATATAGCGAAACACTTGTGTGTTTATATTTGCTTCTATCGTTCTGTCTACTTTATTTCTTCTAAGATAATTTTATAGAATGAGAATTAGTCTTCAACTGCAATGCAGGATTTCTTCTTCTTCTTCTTCTTCTTTTTTTTTTCTTTTTTTTTTTTTGCATTCAGACAATAAATTGATTATGTCAAATGCAGAACTGTTGTAAAGGTTCACATACTTTAACAGTACTGCTAATTGACTGAATTTGAAGAACCTGACTTAGCCATTTTTGCTTGCTCTTTAAAGAACACATACTTCTCAAAATATTTAGTTACATAAACAAAAGCAGCAATTATTGGGTATAAGTTTAAACATAATTATAATACTAAAGCTCTGCTTACCATAAGACTTAACTGAGTATCTTTCCCTCAATCAGACACACACACACACAACAAATAATGCATTGATAAGATAGCAAATTTTGTTTTTAACTAGCTCTTTTTCTCTTTTTGCTACTGTCTTTCTCATCCCAAACGGTGAATAAGAATCATAGTAATTGAGCATAAATTCATTATTTCAAACACACAGCTTAACTTATCATAACTGGAGAGCTTTTTCTTTATTTCTTAAAGTTTTACTTCAGGTCCATTAACTGACTACAAAAGGAAATAATACAAATGTATTCTGTCCATGCCAATCCTATATACAAGATCATATTAACAGTATTATTAGCTCCCTGTAAAAGTAATACACTAGTGTCTATAATATTTATTGATGGCAAACCTTACCATATGCAGATGATTGGCACTGACTCCGTAGACTTGTGGTACTCCTGGGCAACTGTCCAGTTTGCCCATCCCATAAATAATAAGCACTAATCTTGTGGGAATACTGTCTGCCTTACCTACTTATCTATATATTATCTATATATCTATTTCCTGTTGTCTCTTTATTCTATGCCTGCACATGCAAATGTATGTATGTGTGTGTGTTTGTGTGCGAATGCATATATGTATGTAAGTGTATACACATACACACACACACACACACACACACACACACACACACAACACATGCACATAGTGAATTGTTAGTCACTGTCCGCCTTATACAAAAGGGAAACAAAATGAAGAGCATTTCAATGAATCAAAATAAAGAATTAACAAATAATTACTCTTTTACTCTTTTACTTGTTTCAGTCATTTGACTGCGGCCATGCTGGAGCACCGCCTTTAGTCGAGCAAATCGACTCCGGGACTTATTCTTTGTAAGCCTAGTACTTATTCTATCGGTCTCTTTTTGCCGAACCGCTAAGTGACGGGGACATAAACACACCAGCATCGGTTGTCAAGCAATGCTAGGAGGACAAACACAGACACACAAACACACACACATATATATACATATATACGACGGGCTTCTTTCAGTTTCCGTCTACCAAATCCACTCACAAGGCTTTGGTCGGCCCGAGGCTATAGTAGAAGACACTTGCCCAAGGTGCCACGCAGTGGGACTGAACCCGGAACCATGTGGTTGGTAAGCAAGCTACTTTCCACACAGCCACTCCTGCGCCTATGTCAAAATTGTCAATGAATTCAAAATGAATTTATTTTTTTCTAAGTAAATGAAAGTTATATTTGTGTAATAGAAACTCTGGCCAAAGTCATAAATTTGAATTCTTGATCCACAGACCAGTTTACATCCTACCAATGCAAATTGATAGGACCTGATGTATCTTAAAATCTGAAATATCACACCAAACATATACCTTCAGATAATCTACCCAAAACTTATACTGACTGAGGTCAAACAAAGATAATTATCTCACATCATTCATCAAATACATTGGATATTGGTTTCAAATCATGGCACAAGGCCAGCAATTTCAGGGTTAAGTCAACTACATCCACCCCAGTGCTCAACTGGTGTTTATTTTATTGACTCTGAAAGGATGAAAGGCTAAGTCACCCTTGGCAGAATTTGAACTCAGAATGTAAAAACAAATGAAATTCCACTAAACATTTAGCCTGGCATGCTAAAATTTCCCCAGCAGCAGGGCTGAGAATGCTAGATGCACATTTTTTGCCTCTTAGGATTTTGTCAGTAGCATATACTCACTGGTTTTAAACGCAGTAAGTCAATTAGAGATTATCTCCAGATAAATAGCTCAGTTAATTTGCTATTGTTGTGTATTTGCATTAAGTATGATACACAGATAGCTATATTACTGTTGATGCAACAATCGCAATTATTGGACCACTGATCCACACTATCATATTTTTTTCCATTTTTACCAGATAACAAAATTCTGTTTTCATGAGGGAATTTTGATGATGGATTTTAATTCAAATGGAACACTAATATTTAAAGCTTACTACTTATGAGATAATAAGAAGACTAATAAAGTATAACGAGGGCTTCTGGAGGTTCATATTAAAACACAGGTATCAATGTTTCAAAGTAAAAGCATCTTTTTTTGGTTTCATTATGTAATCTAAACCTTAAAGGCTGCCACCTTTTTCATTATATATCAATGACCAACTAGATTTGACAAAAAGCTAAATTTAAATCTATGTGGAGTACAGAAAATCTTTTCTATATTAACTTAAGAACATCTACAAATCAAATTATTCATAATAAAGATAAATCAAACTCTTAATTTTGAAACTTTTTGTTTTTTCATTCATTTTACATCCAGTTTTACATGCCAGCATGGGTTAGATAAAATTGATAAATATACATATCACAAACATGGCTTTTCTAGTAAAATAGCTGTAACACTAAAAAATATCTGCCTAACCAAGAATAAAATAAAAGAAAAAAAACTTAGGGAAAACATAAATCCTCATTTAAACAACTTGTAACACATATAAAAACCCAAGCAAACAAGCCACACATGGTCTTGGCACTGATACAATTTATACATGTTTACATGTTTAGCTAGTGAAACAATGAAATGTAACTCCATTTGGAAATTGTTTTATTCTATTGTGTTGAGTTAAATAGTGTTGTTGATCACTTACTTTTATAAAATATAAAAAAACTTATTCCATTAGTTTTATGTGAAACCACAAAAATTGACCCTATTTTCAAGGAATTGTTCTGCGAGAAAAGACTTTATAAATCAATTTTCAAAGCTTGACCCAGCTTACAAATCAGTGGTAACCAAACATAATTGTAGAATGTATTTTTCAACTATATGTCATCTCTAGAAGCTCGGGAAAAGAAGGTCAAATCTAAAACAGCAAATCTATTTTATTATTTTCAGAATTGTAGATTTCTGGACCAGGATTCTAACAAATGTCACAAAATGACAATCATATCAGTTCTGTATAGATAAACTATGACAAAAAGTTTTATGGCAGACCTACTCTCAGATCTTCTATCTCTCTATATTTTCTATATCAAATTCTTGCTGGTACACCAAGTATTCCATATAGAAGATATAGAAGATTTAGTGCATAAACAAAATGGCTAAATTACATCAATTATGTAAATATAATAAAACACAGTGATAAATTATAAAACTTATTTGCTGTCAGTATATCTATATTCTTCGACAAATATACTTACTTGCTGAAAATAAGTGCAAACCTAAAACTATTAAACACTTGCAAAAATGTGTTATATGCATATATCACACTATTCATGTTTTATGGCAAATTTATCAACTTTCATCCATAGACAATCCTTTTTTAATCTTACAAATATGTAAACAGCCATATCAAAGATAATAATATATACATGTGTTGAGTATTTTATGCCCCAACCCTTTCCCCCAAAACATAAATCCTTAACAAAATATAAACTGCAGTTAAAGCATCACTTTACAGGTTATTATTCATTTCACAAACTATAGAGAAAACAAAAACACACAAAAGCAATTTTTAATCAATATAATAATAAATCATTTCAATTTCAATTAGTCATCCTTGAACATATAGAATTAATTCAAGTCATTTATTTTGAAAAACTACCAAACTGTATGAAAAAGCCCATGACCAAAATACTACACAGATATATAAATGTATACCCACACAAGTGTGTGTGTCTATATTCATGTGCACATGTATGATTGTGTGTGTGTAAAAATTATGGGAACCACTGATTGGATGAGTGTGTGTGTGTGTGTGTGTGTGTGTGTGTGTGTGTGTGTGTGTGTGTGCGTGTGCGTGTGTGTGTGTGTGTAAAAATTATGGGAATCATTGACAAAAATTGATTTTCACAAAATTAAATTCTATACCAATGTTTTGCAGTCTGTGGAGATTTTTCTGATAGATAAATTGCCCCTTTACATTATATTATAATGATCGTAGGGATTAATTTTCTTGATTAATTTTTCAGATATTGTATTGGCTATTGAGTAATTAAGATATTGATTAAGCTGAACTTAACTATATTTTCAAACCCTTGCAGAAGTATTGGCTGACAAAATTGTAAAGAGACTGGTAGATTTAACATTAGGTTAAGTCTGTTGATCTTCTTGTCTCAATTAACCTATCTGAAATAAAAGTACCTTTCTATATTGCAGTATTCATTCATCTCAATAAATAATGAGTTTTAACTTTGGTACAAGGCTACACATTTTGGGACAGGATATTTGCCTGATGTTTATTTTATTGACCTAGGTGAATGAAAAACAGTAAAACCTTGCAAGGTAGGCACACAGAAAATAAAGAGACTCAACCAAAATTGCTATCCACCACCCTAGTCTGCAATTAGTTTCGGGCCTTGTGCCTAGAGTAGAAAAGGATAAACTTCACACTCAGTCAGATCTGTCATTTTACTCAACGGCTGAAACATAAAACTGCATAACAAATACCTCTATGCAAAGATTCATAAAGGGAACAGGACTGGGTTCAATCTTGGCCAGAAGATTATAAAGAAGTGCTGGTCGAATGTGTACAGAGTTCATACAAATTTTTAAAAATTTAATGCTTTTTGACAACATTTAATAAATGTACCAAATGTACCAAACATGGAACATAATCTGCAAGCTCATTCAACATTTTAATTCTTCCTTCAAAGCCATTACATGTGATTTCTGTTGCTGATATCATCAGAACTTTGACCACAGTAGTTTTTATATAAATGCCATTTATCCTTTAAAAGTCAAATTAACACTGAGTGAGCCATTCAGTACTATGAACTTTCCATATCCAAAATCTTTACAAATCTTTCAACTGGCCTAAATAACAACATAATGTGGAGTCAGACAGATGGCTCATATTTTTGCTACAATAGAAACCAACAAAGCAAAATAACATATTTCTTCATATCACAAATTATCTGTTCCACTATGCTGAATCTGTCAAGTTGAGGAATTCTTTATGCATTGTTTTAAATTGGTAAGATTTGTGTCCATTATATTTGGGTTTTTTTATGAGTATGAGTATTTCGTGCACTTTGTCAGAAACAGATCATGCTTGGCCAGTAATTCTTCAATAGTAATTCTCCAAAATAAAATGAAAGGCTTCATTCATCCAAAACCTTTATAACTTCAAGAAATGTGTACCAAGACTGAAGAAGCCTCCATTTCTTACATATGTAAGGAGCTGACAGATTGACCAGCAACAGTGAAGCTCCTTTATGTGAGGAACTTTCTTCACATCTACCAAATAGATTCCAGTTATTGAACAACATTCCACTTAACTTTAATAAATATCCTGAAAGCAAAACCTTACATGGGAAACAGAAGAGGCTTCTTTTGCTTTTTGAGCAGTTAGAGGGGTGCTACCGAATAATTCTGGCTTGCTATACTTTGAGTTTATTCAAAACAAAACGCAGATATTTTATTGAATTATCATTTTTATGCACCCAACTGCACATTTGATCAATCAGCATATGGATCAATTAGCAAAGAGAGTGGGAATAAACCTAGTTGCCACTGGTGTTTGTTAAATGTGCACTTTAGTGGAGAGTCAACTTATAATTTTTGAATGGCTTATATATATATATATATATATATATATATATATATATATATATATATACAGAGAGTGAGGGCGAGGGGGAGAAGAGAGAGAGAGAGAGAGAGAGAGATAAACTGGTGCAAAGGAGAGGAGGCAACCAAAATCAATAGAAGACTTGCATTATATATTATTTTACCTAACGTTATTTACTTACTAGCCAACATGTTTCAGACATGTGAAAGGTTAACTGTGGAAGAGAACAGTTTAGACACAATAAGTTGTGTCAGCATTCTGTTCCTTGCCATGGATTTCACTTGTATTTTACTCCTATTCCTCAAAGATTCCAAAATGTATGATGTTTGAACAGGCCATCTAAGTGGAATGGCCTTTGCTAATGAACATCTAGTATCTACCAACACTCCAAATATGCTAAAAACCTACAAGCCCTCATTTACAATCAATTCATTTTTGTATGTTGATGTTAAGGAAAATTACCCCACAGCGATTGTGAATAGTTGGAAGCATCCTCTACAGACCCTGATTTCATTTCAAACCAAACCAGACATAAAAATATAAAGCTTAAATGCTACAACCATTATATGAATTCACTAACATATGCTATTGTTACATAAACATCTAAGACACACAGTTTAAATATTCCCAATACACAACCCTTATATGATATAAATTTTTGTTTTCAAAAATGCGGTTTTATTAATATAAACTTTTGTTACTTGTCTTATGGTTTTGCTAAACAGTATAAGGTTAAAGTAGAAACTATATACAACAAAATGCTTCGTACCTAATGAATTGAGCTAATGGGAATGATTAGCATTTCATTGCCTACAATATTTTAGTAATAATCTGATTCATTCAACTAATCTTATTTATGAGAAAAATAATAATTAAGCCCAATTACTGTATGATGAGTTTAATACATCGAAATAAAGAAGCAAAATGACAAGTCTATTAATTACCATTTAACAAATATGAAGTAACTCTGCCACTTACCATTGCCATTCATTTTGATTGTTGCAATTTATTTGATTTAAAGTGTATTACATCCCCAAAGTATTCTGAGGATTGCATCAACCTTAAACACCCATTCATTCATGAAAGTTGAAGGCAGTGTAGTACTATAGTAATAGAGCATATACAAAATCACTGAATTGGAATTAATAGCTTGCAAGCATCTATCGCAGGGCCCTTGAAAATGCCAAACTTGTAACATATGCTACTCTTGCTGTTAGATCAATCTGGCTTTGACTACACTGGGATAGTGCAGTTCTATTTGGTGATGGTGTTGGCAGAAAATATATCTTGTGGGATTTACGCTGTAATCACCTCATTTATGTATTAGACATAGTGTTTTGATGATTTGGGGTCATGTTTTGTTGATTTTTTTTTTGTCCTAATTTTAATTATGGTCAGGAAACAGTGAAAGAAGATTTAACAGCTTTTTTCAAAATGTGAAGTGGTAACAATAAAAATGTGTTTGTGGTAATAATGAAAAGAAATGATTGTGTTACTTTGACCAAGCAGGTTTATGATGGAAAGCATTCCAGCCACAAACCATCTCATTATTCTAAAGGTGTCTAGGTCTGCATTATTTAATGTTTTTTTCCCTGTTAAAAAATATAAGTGTAATTTAAGAGAGATTTAGCTGCTATTTCTAACAGATTGTGCAACCTCATTGGTTTGATCTTCCTTTTTGTTATTGTTGTTGTTGGTCAGAGTATTCGCATTATTGATTTACTCATTTTGAAGTGCCATTTAATTTGGTCGAATATATTTATCTAACAGAAGTATTTAATTGAACACTTGAGTGCGATGCAAAACAAATTCAGCCAAATATGGTCAAAACTGTTGTTTCTTGTTTTATTGACCCCCTGGGATGTATGAAAGCAGTGTTCAGACTCAGAAGTATAGGCCACCAATTTAGACATCAATTATTCAATCAAGTCTGGATCATATCCAAAAAATTTACCATTATGTGTTACTGCTTTCTATTCTTGTGGACTGCTGCATACTTTAACTATTTACCAACTAAGTGATGTTTATACATGTAGAGTAAATAATTCTTTGTTCAATGGTATGATAAAATATCTATTAGGATATTTTAAAAGAGTGACTCACTGTCTATGGAATTATAGTCCTTTATGCTAATTCAACCTCTGCAACACTGTATTCTGTTCTTCAAAAGTTGCTAAAAGCCCCTAACCTCACATTGGTTCTTTCCCACCTCCGCTTCATGCCACTCATCTGCTTTCCTGCTTCTGAATCTCTCCACAGCCAATCATTAACATTACAAACAGCCTTTGAGACAAGAAGGAGCTTCTATGTAGCTGTTTGATCTACTTAATGTAGCAACTAAATTTCTCTTAATAAATCCCTTACCATCTTCAAATCAATTCCCTGCCACTGTTGAAGTGTTGCTGACAGAGATCGTACAGCATCATGTATTTTTAATCCACAGTGCATGACATGTATAGAGAAAGAATGAGAGGGCAAATGCAGTCTCAAATAAAGAATCAATCTTCTGCACACAAAGTTCATACCTCATGCTCTGCACTACATCATACCCATGGTTAAAACATTCTGTTCTCATTGACTAAGTTCTCTAACTCTAGGTACATATCACAGAGAAGTATAATTCATTATGGAAAGTGACTGTAGCACTAATATTGACAAATGTTTCATTAACCTCACCTTTTCCTGTGAAAAATATACAATATACAAGAGAGTATGTTGTTGTATAACCAAAATAAAAAATTTTTAAAAAGCAATGGTGAGAAAATATTCTTTTGCTTTTGGTTGTGTCAAGGCCTTGCATGCAACAAAGCAACGGGAGGAGTGATATATGTTGCAGATGAGTGTGTAAGTAAAAGGCTCATATATATATGGTATGGTATACATTTTCATAGCATTAACGCTAGGAAGAAAGGTTATTAACTCTGTTGATGCCAACCTGCTTATGACTAACTCGGATTCTGCTCATTTTGAAGTTTTAATATTTTTAAAAACTCACTACAATTTCATATAAGACTTTCATTAAGTTGTGTTTCGATAACCAGCTTAATAACAAAAAGTTTGGTATTTTCTAAATCCTTTCAAATTCTTGATTAATTTTCAAAATTTATTTAAACATTTTATCTCTGAATGTCATTAAATGGGTAAACAAAAAGGCTGCAGTTATCTTACACATTCCTCATGTGATCAAGAGTAAAACACGGTGAGCACATATATATATAGCTATACCAAATAATCTTAAATATCTTGATCAATGTCAAAATGCAGTGCTGCAAGGAGATAACAACAACAACAATAATAATAATAATCCTTTCTACTACAGACACAAGGCCTGAAAGTTTGGGGGAGGGGACTAGTCAATTACAAAAACCCCAGTGTTTCACTGGTACTTAATTTATCGACCCTGAAAGGAGGAAAGATAAAGTTGACCTTGGTGGAATTTGAACTCAGAATGTAAGGACGGATGAAATGGCACTAAGCATTTTGTCCAGCGTGCTAATGATTCTGCCAGCCTACAGCCTTAATAATGGCTTCAAATTTTCTCACAAGGCCAGCAATTTTGGAGGAGAGGATAAATGGATTACATCACCTCCAGTGCTCAACTAGTACTTATTTTATTGACCCCCAAATGGATGAAAGGCAAAGTTGACCTCAGTGGGATTTGAACTCATAAAGACAGATGAAATGTCACTAAGCAGTTTATGTGCCACCAGTTCAGATATATACGTAAAACAAAGTCATGGCTGTGCAGCTGAAGAATTCACTTTGCAGCCACATGGTTTTTTTAGGTTCAATCTCAGAGTGCAGTAGTTCTTGCGAGTGTTTTCTACTATAACCCCTGGCCAACCAATGCCTTGGGAGTGGTATTAGCAGGCAAAAACTGTGTGGAAGCTCAGTGTGTGTGTGTGTGTGTGTGTGTGTGTGTGTGTGTGTGTGTGTACATGCATGCTACACTCTATGACTTTACTTGTCACTATACGACTGAAACTGATCTCATTTTTACTTTTTTTTGTTGGCATGACAACCAGTTGTTCTCTATTTTAAAGAGACTATTGGAATAAATCTAAATCCTTTACCTGAAAAACAGGTAAAGGTTGGCAACAGAAAGAACATCTAGCTGTAAAATTTTGTTTCATATAAATCCCCACCCAACCCTTGGTAGCATGGAAAATTGCACATTAAATGAACAACTGAATGAATACACACATACACAAGTATGCATAAATTAAATCAGAAATTAACATATTGACACTGAGAGACAAAATAATGAATGAACAGGAAAACAAATCTACACACACACACACACACACTTAAGTGCATATATGTATTTCTATATATTGAAAAAAAAAAAAAATTGATTAATATGCTATTCCAATAATAGTTACATACATAACAGCTAGTATGACTCATTGAAACTTACACTAGCGTCACAATGCAGCAGATACTAAACAGATACTAAATGCAGAATACTTCATCCATACTTACCATAATTTATTCATAAGCAAAAGCTAGAGATGGCTGAGATAGTATAGCACAGCCCAAATATTCTATTGTTTCATTACTGGTGCTTTGTCATTCAATTCCTACAGGAGCTATCTTTCACCCTTTTACCATTGATAAAATTAAGTGGCAATTAATCCTTTCAAGAACCTCAGGAACCACAAAGAATCAGTATATAATTTGGTTTCTAGAAAAATGGCTCTTTTCTGGGATAAGATGCTAGAGGTTAACAGATTAATTTTGTCAAATGTGTAAATAGATATTCCTGAGAAGCTAGATAAATTGGGGATCACTGATAAAAGCTTCCTGTTCGGAGAGACAACAAAAATACAAATGTCTCCTAAGAAGCAAAACCAACGATTTGCTTTAATTTTATGCTATTAAGCAAATGACATATTTCTAGATAAGATTTTGACCTTGAACAACATTGCCAGATAATCTGCTATTTATTTCCATTGGCTAGGTGAATTAAAGAATACAGAACAGAATGTATTGCCAACTACATAAATAGCAGACAATAAAGATTTTTCAGCAAGTGGTCCAATACCATATACAAGTGATCATTTTATAGTGGTGGCTGACAACATCAACAACGAAAATGTGTTAAATCTATCATTAACTGGGTTCCTCTTATCGAGCATTCAATACAGTTTCTTCATCCATTCCATGCCTTCTCAATATGGATTGCAAAGATAGTTTAAAATAAAAGATCAGTGAGTTGAGTTGTTTGCTAAATTTCTCCGACTTTTTCCTTTTTCTTTCAAGGACTATATTTCTTTTCATTATTTTTATTCCTCTTTTCTTTAATTTGGTTTCCTCTCTTCGCTTGACTTTCAACTAAACATCACTGACGAGGGGGAAACTGGCATGGCATTCTACTGAAAATCGGCTTGCAGGGACTTCTTCATCCATTACAAGCTGCCTCCCCTGCCATCAGGGCTAAGATGAGGTGCGTACATAACAAGATCACCCAGATACACAAGAGATGCAGTAACAACATCAGTTGGATGCACATGTTGCTCAGTTCCTAAAGGTACTTGAGACCAACAGACACCCAACATCCATTGTTAACTCCATATGCAAACACAAGCCAAATAAATATGGCAAGAAGGATCTTTCTAAGACCTGCTTCTTGAAGATTCTCCACTTTAATGAGAAAACCACCTCCACCATTTACAAGGCCATCTGCAGGGAAGATTTCAACATCCTACAGGACCATTCAAGACTGTCCCTACGTAAACACCTATCAATGAGGTGGTCACAAGCAGAACAACAGCACTGCACACTGGCAAACTGACCTATTCACAACACTAACATGTGTCTACATACATACATGGTATACCAGATGTGGTACTCCAAATGCAGCAATAGCACAGCCTGACCACTTCATGTCTGTATAAAAGAGCACCTCACGGCCAACACATCTGCCTTCCACAAACACCTAACCAAATGTGGCAACATGACTAAAGAGACAGATGTCTCCATACTGGCCTTGGGGAGGAACACAGCTTCACAGCAAGGAAGCTATATTGGTCCACCACCTCAACCCAAAAATTAACAGTCAATTGGAGATGGGCTAGCCTGGCTCCTACGAAAACATCACAGTGAGTGCAACAAACATCATAACACATGCCATCAACACCAACTTCCACCACCATCATGTAAAAACAAGTCTCCACCACCAACAACAGCTGGAGAGTTGCTGCTACTGCTGCTAACCCAAATGCTGAGCAGTTTCTTGGACTACTTCCTTCTGAGGATGGACCTTAGCACCTGAAACATAAAGGTTTTTGGTAGACTTTCTGCATTGTTAGAAGTCTTCTTCATTTTCTTTTTCTTTTCCTATATGTCATTATTTATTAATTGTTCTGAAATTTGATGAACATTCGTTTGTGAAAAACCTGTGGCTCTACTGATATTATATGTGCCTCACTAACACAGCCTTAACAACTTCTAATGTTTCATTATTCAGCTCTGCTGAAGGAATTCATTTGATTTGATACATCCTTCATTCAAATTACTAGTCCACCTCAGTGTAACAATAATGACCAATAAAACTTAACTTTAATTAAGTAGTGAATGTCAAATGACATCCTTGCCAAATTTCTAGAGGCTCAGTATTGGATTAATTTCATCTTATTTGGATACCGTGTGTGTGTGTGTGCAGGTGTGGCTTTGTGGTAAGAAGTTTGCTTCTCAACCACATGGTTCTAGGTTCAGTCCCTCTACATGGTACTTTGCGCAAGTGTGTGTGTATATATATATATATATATATGTATGTATATATATATATGTATATATATATATATATATATATATATATATATATATATATATATACCTCTGCTTATGTGTGAGACTTTCTGTTTGTCTGTCCTCCCTACACTGCTTGAGTGGTGCAGGTGTGTTAACATCCCTGTAACTTAGCAGTTCAGTTTCAATCCTCGTATTTATCAATCAATTTCTTTTAGTTATATTCTAAAATGTATCCTAAGACTCAATACCATTTACCTTCTTCAGTATAGAAATTACTCTTAAGTCAAGCAGACTTCAATAACATGGCTCTTGAGGAAAAGGGACAAGAGTGTAAAAAGCACAAGTGACAACCTTTAGCACAGAGACACTACCAAGATGAACTCAAGAATCAGTAAACAGCATGTTCAGACTCTGATGTATTGCCATGTGCCCTTGGACAACTTACTTTATTAACTTGTCTTTGAAAGAAGTCATTGGCAAGGTATCATTTAACTGTTAACAATTACTTCAGATGACATATAACAGTATTTGATCATGTATTGTATCCTCATACACACACACACACACACACACATGCACACACAGGTTTGTTATTCTAGCCTTGAATTATATCAAATTAAATGGAGCTAACTGCCAAATGATCCATCAAAAAACAAAGAAAAAAAGCTATCAGTTAAGGCAAGTTAGATGCTAACTGGATGACATTTTATGACCCAGCTCCATTAGCTAGATGATTCCATTTTTTTTTTGTATATATGCTCTATACTTCATATATATTTTTTTAATGGTTTCTCATTATTATCATTTTATAATTATTATTTATTATTATTATTATCACTTGATAATTATGGCAAATTGTGTCTTTATATTCAAATCTGTTCCTATTTTTATATTTCTCCCAGTAATTTCATTAATGTATTCATAACAACAATTAGTATGTGTTTGTATTCTGTTTGTTTGTTTATTTAGAAACATGCAAATGAAGAAATATTGACAGTTACAGTAATACTTTGTTGGTTGCATCCTAGCCATATGCAATACTGCTTTGATGCTGCATATGCATCACAGCTGTTACATTCCTTCTGCTGACAAACCAAATCTGTTCTGCAAAATCCTAAATATACAAATTCAAAACTATCATGTCAGTTAATGAAGCTTGTTGAGTAGGAGCATCAGCATCATGAAACTACAAACTATCTTTATAATCATTATCATCATCATCATCGTCATCATTTAATATCCATTTTCCATGCTGGCATGGTGTGGTCTGTCAGACAGCATCTGATGAGCTGCAGAGCTGTGCCAAGTTACAATGTTAGCTTTGACATGATTTCTACAACTTGATGCCCTTCTTAACACCAATTACTTTACCGTGTGTATCAGGTGCTTTTTTTAATGACAATGACACATAATAACAACAATAATAATAATAATAATAATAATAATAATAATAATAATAATAATAATAATAATAATAATAATATTAATAATAATAATAATAATAATCCTTTACTACTAAAGGCATAAGACCTGAAATTTATGGGGGGAGTGGGGAGACAAGTCGATTACATCAACCCTAGTGTTTCACTGGTACTTAATTTATTTGCCCCGAAAGGATAAAAGGCAAAGTCGACCTCAGCAGAATTTGAACTCAGAAAATAGCAGCAGACAAAATACCACTAAGCATTTCGCCCATGGTGCTAAGAATTCTGCCAGTTCATTGCCTTAATAATATTAATAATGATAAATAACTGTTACTGTTATTTTGGGTGTCCTAGGTATGATAAGAAAGGGATGTCAGAAATATCTAGATAAGATCCCAGGAAAACCATGTCTCAGAGAAATCCAAAAGATCGTGTTGACAAGTACTGCCCACATCCTTAGAAAAACCCTATTAATTAAAATATTTATGTAGTATTACATAACTTATATTACACCACTGCCCCTGTCACTTCCCCAAGCTTTCAGTCATACTCTAAGATCTCTTATCCTTCACACATCCTAAAAAGCTGAGAGTGTCTCAGCAAGTGTCTGTAACAAACATGCAGGTTAAAAGTAAATAATAATAATAATAATAATAATAATAATAATAATAATAATAATAATAATAATAATAATAATAATAATAATAATAATACTTATCCCATTTTTCTATCAATTGACTTTGTAAATGAACAATGAGGTGTGTTTATTTTAATGGCTTACCAATGTATACAGTGAGTTTCTTTGCCCTAGGTGTCGGGAAGACACTCAGAAAGAAGTGGAAACAAAATGTTCTCCTGAACTATATTCCAGAAAGAGTCGATAAAGATACAACCCTAGTTAGCTTTGACATAACCAGTCTCTACACAAATATTCTTCATATGGATTAGAAGCAGTAGAATTCTAGACAGATAAATATCCACAGGAGAGATTCCCAAAAGAATTTACACTTGAAGGATTATGGCTAGCACTGGAAAACAACTACTTTCACAACCAATATTATGTACAAACACAGGGCATGGCAATGGTTACAAAAGTCACCCCAATGTTTGCAACACAAGTAATGGAATGCGTGGAAGAAATAATCTATACCCTGTAGAATTACTTTGATCATCGTTTCCAAATCTATTTAACAGGTAACTGGCAAAGATACTTGGATGACTGCTTCATATTTTAGAACAAAAGTAAGGAGGACCATACAAGATTCCTTAAATTAATAAACAGCATTCATCAATCAATGTAGTTCACTATGGAAATGAATGAAATGGAACATCTCTTTCTGGGAATTTTAATCATTAAAGAAAATGGGACAGATACAATCAATCTCTACTGAAAGAACACAGACAAACACTAATACTTAGATTTTAAATCTTGCCACCCTTCCTATACAAAAAGGAACATACTATTCAATATGGCAAGATGTATATGCTCAATAATTACAGTTACAAACAGAGGAAAGAAACGATTGGTAAAACTAAATATGGTCTTTCAAAAACAGAAATACCCACAAAAGCTAATAAATCATGCCATAACCAAAGCAAAAGGAATCTGCTTTACAGAGAAGCACTCACACTGAGGGTGAAAAAAAAATACAAATATTAATATTTCATTTGTAGTCACCCAAAATCCAAGGAACCACAATATTCAACCAAATGATACCTCCCCATTCTACATCAATTCTCAAATCTCCTATAAATGATTGAGAAATCACAAATCAAGAAAAGCTGAAGAGAACCATCAAATCTCAAGAGATTTTTAGCAAAGGTGAGATTCACATTAGAGAAAGAAGTAATTCAGGTAAGAAATTGTAGAGACATTCATTGTGGAACATGTGAGACAATTGAACAAGAATGGGGAGGAATTAAAAGCAAATGAAAACATGAATTGCAAAATGAAAAAAAATCTTATCTACTACATTACATGTCCACAATGCTATGAGAATTACATTGGGGAAACAGGAACAAAACTAACCAGCTATGTAAATGACCATAAACAACAAATTAAAGATTCATCTCTTAGAAATATTCCATACAGTAAACATCTAGACATTTATGCAAATGGAAAATTTAAAATATTCTTTTTTTACAAAATAAAAGATGTAAATGATTGATTACAAAAGGAAAAAGAAAAATACTTGATAAGAATTCTAAATCTGAAATGAAATATCATTACTAAAAACAACTTCCTCTATAAGCACTCGCCCAGAACATTTGTTTGAAAAGTTAAACAATGAAAGTGATCACATACAAAATACATACTATACACAAATGTTCTTTCAATCACACACACACACACACACACACACACACAGAGTCAAATTTTCTGACAGTCAAGATTTTCTCAAGGGCATCAGTTAAAAATATTTATAAATATGAAATCAAAATCAGGTCATGGACACTTCACTTTATCTGTCAAAACGCTATGTCTCTACAAGCACCCAGCTTTTACCCATTACTTGGCATCTAAATCATCATTCTCCATAAATACATATCTCTCAGTTTTACTCTAGTTTATTCCTCTTATCAAATAATACAATTAATGAACCCTCCTCAAGATATGATCAATCTACTGCTGACTTCTCCTAATGAAAATAACCACTGCTATCTCGTTACTCCTTAACTGTAATTCAATATAAAGAAATATTTTTATGAATACATAATTGGTAAAAATCTGACATAACCATGTATTAATGATTATTTGTACTGCCTTAGAAAGATTTAGTCAAACCCCCAGTTTCCCAGCCATGTAACAATAATCACAAATAGTTAAACACTGTCAATGTTGAAAAACTTTCACTCACAATAACTAGGCTACTGCTTGTATATTAGATTATTGGCATATTTTATATACTTTTTGAACAATGTAATTTCTCTGTTGTTAATTTCATTTTCCCATTTTAGTTCCAGCAAACTCACTGAACAGGAAACTTAGACAGTTTATCTGTTGCCAAAATATTCCCTGAATTCCCAGTTTAAAGTCAGAAAATAAGTTTTCTTTATATTTTATAATAATTGTTTTTGGGTTGTTAAGTTTTGTTTTTGTCCTTTATTTTTTCCCTTTTTGATAAAAACATCACCATGAAATATTCAACTATTTTATGACAAATGGATGTTATCTTCTGGGAACTGTTTTCAATTTCTTCTTTGCACTATTTTATTCTAATTTCTTTTACATTTTTTTCACCAAGAACTGGAGGATGGAGTAGCAGTGCTTAAAACACAGATAGCAATATGACAAAACAACCATAATAATAAAACTAATAATCATGTAATATAAAAAGAAAGAAATACATTTTATCAATTTCGATTTCATTTGTGTTCGTTTGTGTGTGTGAGAGAGAGAAAGAGAGAGAGAAAGAGAGAGAGAGAGAGAGAGAGAGAGAAGAGAGAGAGAGAGAGAGAGAGAGAGAGAGAGAGAGAGAGAGCACACATGCACTTTGTGTGCTTGTGTGTTGTATCAATTAACAATATTTGAATGAATACTGTTACAATGATATTACTCTAGCATTCACTTCATAAAAAATTTAATTTGATTAAATCAGACAGTGCTTATTTTGAAAAAAAATATATTCAAATAATAAATAAACAAGGATTGAATGAAAACAAGGAAAAATAGTAAATGATAATTTTGAATTTTCACGCCTCAGTTAATAACAAACAGCAAACCAAAGCTTAATGCCACATGGCACAGGATGTGTGCTAAAGTATTAAAACCATATGTATCATTTATAAATTTATAAATTAACAGTTATTCTAACTTACAGAGAATTCCTTTTCATATAAATGTAAGGTTTCTGAGTTGCCTACATTGATACACAACTAAATTCATTATAGAACAAGCTGAATCTACGTGCAAATTGTTTATACATGACAGTAACAATCTATGTTGATAACCAAAAGTATAATCATTATCCAATTCACATTTGTTTTATCATGTTGGCATGTATTGGATTAGTTTATTAAGCTGGCATATTTTGGATTGGTTTGCAATATAACAATCTTATTATACATCTCCATCTTGTGTGATCTACATAGTTACTGAAGCTATAAAAAAATAAAGGCGAAACCTCCCTCAAATCACACAATATTTTTTCCAAAAATATAGGACATATTGGATAATGCGGTCTTAGATTTGATGGTCTCAGCTAGAAAATCTTTGGTCATAACATTATACAATTATTGTTAACATTAGGCTAAATAAAAATATCAACTATGAAGTAGAATATATTAGGCTTGAATGCTTCATTGCTGGTTTGGTTTGATCTGGTTGTTATAGGTAACTATGTTGGTTACATTAACACTTGAAGAATTTCTTGCTTTAGTAGGATTTGAGTTGGTGGTTCTACAAATGGATGTCCCTCCCATCCATTAAGCTGAAAAAAAAGTATTGCTATTTTAACTGTTTAACAAACTTTAAATCTATGTAATGAAAGGTAGACAATACTTGTAAGAGTCATGATTACTTGGGAAGCCTGAGTGGAGATAATCAAGCCTGCTTGGAGATTTCACATCTATGCCTATGAAATGTAGCGAAATATCTTTAATTTCTTCCACTTGCCATTAATTTAAGACAATATTAAAACACAGGTTTTTCTAAATTGTTATTGTAGTTCATGCAATATTATATGGATATAATTAGCTTTGTATTCAAATATTTTCTTTTGTAGACTGCCAAAATATGCTTAATAACTTTATCTTTTGCAGTCATGCAATATTTTCTTTTATTGCTTTACTTTGACAAAATGTTTTGGGTATATTTTTATCATTGAAAAATTTTAATATTTTTTTTAGAGAATTAAAACATTTTTTAACATTTATTGTAATATATAATATATAGTAAAATTTTGATTTTTATCAAATATTTTATTTGCAGCTTCACAGTTCTCAGTTATTCTGTCTAATGTTGAACTGTCATGAGATTTGTTTGATATTTTGCAGTTGTGAAATATTTTGTTTGAAGTTGGAGGCACTGAACTAATTACTGAAAGAGCATCCAACCAGACTCACTGTTAATCCCTTATACTAAAGCTTTTATCACAATAAATGATTTCTCATTGAAGCACAAAGTCAAATATTGTAAA
The DNA here is from genome assembly GCF_046866305.1 of Octopus bimaculoides. Lineage (NCBI taxonomy): Eukaryota > Metazoa > Mollusca > Cephalopoda > Octopoda > Octopodidae > Octopus > Octopus bimaculoides. Next base: position 79,860,480 of record NC_142938.1, on the reverse strand, counting down.
AGAATGGCTTGGCAGATTGAATCAATTCCAGTATATTACTGGTCTTGGAGAATAAAAGGCAAAGTTGACAATGGTAAGAACTGAACTCTGAACTGAGATGGAGGAAGCTAAATAATGTAACTCAATGATTTTCACTTCCCATTGGCTCTGCCTTTCAATCCCAGTGTTCTCTGCCCACTTGCAGTACATAGAATAAAGGGTCACACAACACTACAGAATATAAAACAGGGAATTTCAAAGGTGTTATAATATATGCATTCCCTGATCAATCCTGATGCCTCCTGGGGAAAAAGTGGCTCTCAATTCAGAAGCCTTTGCAGTAAGGCATTGAATACAGCCTGTTATTATCTTTGAAGTCTACACCACTCTTGCCTATACCATAATGATATTAATGAAGATTTCTTACATTGGAACATTACTTAATATCTATAAGAGAAATGGTAAGTTATGACACTTATAACTTACCCAACTGTATTATCGGTGGAACGGAAGTGAAGTGGCAATAATGTAAAACAAAATGGAGAGGCAGACTTGGCTCGTTGTACGCTAACTACTATTTTACTGTTAAAACTATATTCCCTCAAAACAGCAAAAATTCCTGAGAGACGTGGTTTAGGATTATACACTTCACAATCAATATTGCACTTGCTTACATAACAAATATCTACATAGTAACTTCAATAAAGTTTCAGGTGAGATTAGAACAAACTAGCAAGCACAAAAGAAGTGAGCCTGCACATTTATTTAATAGAAATTTGATTACTAATAACTTAGAAATTTCTCAATTAACAGACATTGAATACAAATAATAACATAAAAGTTAAGGTGATATACAGGTGCAGACGTGGTTGTGTGGTAAGAAGCTTGCTTCCCAGCCACATGGTTCTGAGTTCAATCCCACTACGTGGCACCTTGGGCAAGTGTCTTTTACTATAGCCTCTGGCTGACCAAAGCCTTGTGAGTGGATTTGGTAGATGGAAACTGGAAGAAGCCTGTCATGTATATATGTATATATATCTATGTGTGTGTGTGTGTCTTTGTGTCTGCGTTTGTCCCCCTACCATCACTTGACAACTGATGTTGTATTTATGTCTCCCGAAACTTAGCGGTTCGGCACAAGAGACTGATAGAATAAGTGCTAGGCTTACAAAGAATAAGTCCTGGTGTTGATTTCTTCGACTAAAGGTGATGCTCCAGCATGGCCGTAGTCAAATGACTGAAAAGAGTAAAAGAATATCTGCCAGCTGTTTCAGCCACTTGTGCCTCCGTATGTGGAATCAGGGATAAAGTTAAACTCACTTGCATAAACCTCAATTAACTCTTTGACAGTCACAATGATAATATTATTTTATCACTTGTTAAAATTATTTTACTGGTTTCACACATTGGACTGTTGCAATAGTGGAGCTTCGAAGTTTTAACTTATTATATCTTTGACTGGCAATTATGGACAGTGACAATCCATCCAATGCATGCCAACATGGAAAGTGTATATAAAATGACAATGATGACAATGGTGTATGATGACAATAGCAGCAATGATGTGTGTGTGTGAGGAGGAGGAGGATGGAAAATGATTTGCTATGGGGCTTAAAAGATGTAATGCCTTAATAGCAAAATGAAAAGTTGCAAGTACAACATTATTTTCTCAATATATATGTGTGTGTGTGTGTGTGTGAATGCATATGTCAGTGCTATTTAGTAGACAGAAGAACAGCAACTGGTCAAATCTATGAAAGAATCAAATCGTTGTCCGAAGAGCTGATAGCTTATGGTTTATTTTCTGTCATCATCTCTGAACTGTGTTTGTGCTTACGACACCAAACGATCGTTCACTTAATTCAGCTAGCTGTACTTTAGTAACCAAATTAAGCTCAATCTTTGTTATAAAGAGCAAGAGCACTATATAATTAATGATTATTTCATTAACTTCATTACCTAAGTTCAATCCCTTATAAGGACCTGACCGATGATGAAAGCATTCACACAGGAGCCCAACAGGCCAAAGTTGAGCATATCTGAATGTGTATTTCCATTATAAACTGATTTTTACCATTTTAAACATTCTTGATAGTTAATATTCTACTTAAGCTTGTTAAATTAGTGAAGCTTATACGGCTTCAGATCTATGGTTAGGGTAAATACAAAAATGCAGATACTTCATCTAAAAACAGATCAGGTTTCACAATGCATAATTTGGAAGAATCGAAAAATGAAAACATCACAATGGTTTCTCTTTCATTAATTCCTTTCATTTGTTTGTGTATAGGTATATATATCAGAGTGTGTATTTAAATATACTGGCTGTGTGGTAAGTAGCTTGCTTACCAACCACATGGTTCTGGGTTCAGTCCCACTGCGTGGCACCTTGGGCAAGTGTCTTCTACTATAGCCTCGGGCCGACCAAAGCCTTGTGAGTGGATTTGGTAGATGGAAACTGAAAGAAGCCCATCGTATATATTTATATATATATATGTGTGTGTGTGTGTGTGTGTGTGTGTTTGTGTGTCTGTGTTTGTCCCCCCAGCTTCGCTTGACAACCGAGGCTGGTGTGTTTACGTCCCCATAACTTAGTGGTTCAGCAAAAAGAGACTGATAGAATAAGTACTAAGCTTACAAAGAATAAGTCCTGAGGTCGATTTGCTCGACTAAAAGGCAGTGCCCCAGCATGGCTGCAGTCAAACGACTGAAACAAGTAAAAGAGTAAAAGAGATATACATTCATATAAACTTATATATATATATATATATATATATATATATATATATATATGTCATCATCATCATCATCATCATCATCATCATCATCATCATTTAACATCTGTTGTCCATTCTGGCATAGGCTGGATGGTTTGACAAGGGCTGCTGCACCAGACTCCAGTCTGGCTTGGCATGGTTTTCTACGGTTGCATGCCTTTCCTAATGCCAACCACTCTGAGAGTGTAATGTGTGTTTTTACATGCCACCGGCATGGGTGCCATTTACCTGACACCAGTATCTGTCACGACTGCAATTTTGCTCAGCTTGATGGGTCTTCTTGTCAAGCACGACATAATGCTAAATATAGTGCCCCTGGACTGGCTCTTGTGCGGGTGGCACATAAAAGACACCATTTTGAGCGTGGGCGTTGCCAGTACCGCCTGATTGGCCTTCGTGCGGGTGACACGTAAAAGCACCCACTACACTCTCTGAGTGGTTGGCGTTAGGAAGGGCATCCAGCTGTAGAAACTCTGCCAAATTAGACTGGAGCCTGGTGTTGCCATCCAGTTTCACCAGTCCTCAGTCAAATCGTCCAACCCATGCTAGCATGGAAAGCGGACGTTAAACGATGATGATGATGATGATATATATATATATATATATATATATATATAGGCACAAAAGTCATTCTGACAATATCTTTTATGAACTCAAATACTAACAAGATGGTCATTATTTCGAACCTTACTGATTTACACCTAGCTTTGTAGCTGCTTGCCATAGTCCACTAAAACACACTTCAGAGGTGAGAAATTAGCAAAAGAAAGGGCATCCAGTTATAAATAAAGACAAAAACTATCAATCCCATGAAAACAAGGAAACACTGAAAAAAAAAAGAAAAAAAAAAGAATAATAATAATAAACAGCATAGGAGGATGAATTTATGAATCTGCGAACATTTGACAGTATGTGAGAGTGTATGCACTGTCATATGTTTCTCCTACTTCATTGTGCTTGTAAAATATCTTTAATGTCATTGCACATATATTAGAATTTGAACTTATACAAGATAGTTTTACAGCACTTCACTACTAATTTGTTAATTTCTGTTAATAGTACAGAAATAATGGAAATCATAGTATTTGGAATTCTGGCAACTAAAGGCCAGACTTTTGACATTTGATTTCTTCAGGAACAACCATCAAGGGATAGGCTGACATTTGATTCACCCATAAACAATATACTACAAAAAATGGAATTTTACAATTTAAAGTTTTTCTTTCAAAAAAAAAAATTAAGATGTAATTAATTACTAAGATTTACTTTATATATAATTCAGTTTAGAGGGATATATTATCTGGGCAGGTAACATGTTAGCTCTCAGTCGGATTCCAGATGCTGGCTAACAACAACGGTCAGTATCCAATGTTTGTGTCCACAATTATTTGTTAGTCACTCAGGGAATTCATCCATTGGGTAATTCCATGTCCCACGCTGGACTGTAAAGGCTCCCCAGTGTATATAGCAATATTCACTTCAAACAACAAAAAAAACGGATGGACCCTGATGAAACTGCACTGACAATAATGCACGGTTGCATCATCTGCTACATTGAGTAGTCGCTGCAGTGGAAACACGTGTAGATCATTGTGATACGCTGTAAATAAATTTTGTGGATGTACAAGTCTCTCTCTCTCTCTCTCTCCCTATATATATATATATATATATGGGAGAATTTACGAAAAAGACAACAACAGACGAGGACAGGTGGTGTAAACAACAAAAGGATGTATTAGTTTAATACATATATATATATGTAGCTTTGAAAAAAGCTGATAACTCTGCTTGCCATAGTCTATTAAAACACACTTCAGAGGTGAGAAATTAGCAAAAGAAAGAGCATCCAGTTATAAATAAAGACAAAAACACTTCCTGGAGCAAATTTTAAAATTTGTCAAAAACTATCAATCTCATGAAAACAAGGAAATACTGTTGGAAAGAAGTCTCCAAATATCACTGATGCTATATTTCTGGTAAGACAGCTGCAGGAGAACTACCTAGCCAAAGATAAACCTCTGTACCTGGCTTTCGTTGACATGGAGAAAGCCTTTGACAGGGTCCCCCGTTCCCTTATCTGGTGGTCAATGAAGAAACTAGAGATAGATGAATGGTTAGTGAGAGCTGTGCGAGCCATGTACAGAGACGTTATCAGTAAGGTGAGGGTTGGCAATGAGTACAGTGAAGAATTCCGGGTAGAGGCAGGGGTCCACCAAGGTTCAGTCCTCATCCCCCTCCTATTTATCATAGTCTTCCAGGCAATAACACAGGGATTCAAGACAGGATGCCCCTGGGAGCATCCCTAAGCTGATGACCTTGCTCTAATTGCTGAGTCACTATCAGAACTAGAGGAGAAGTTTCAGGTGTGGAAGCAAGGATTATAATCGAAGGGCCTTAGAGCCAACCTAGTTAAAACCTAAGTCCTAATAAGTAGAAAAGCAGACAAACCACAAACCCCTTCAGGTAGATGGCCCTGCTTGATCTGTAGAAAAGGCGTAGGTAGAAACTCTATAAGATGTACCCAGTGTAAGCTATGGACACATAAGAGATGCAGCAATATCAAAGGAAGGCTAACTAGCAAGATAGTTTTTGTATGTGGCAGATGCTCAGGAGCAATAAACACTGAAAATGTGCAGAGAACAACTTCTGCAAGATCAGATGAAAGACACAAGAAGGGAGTAGATGTAAGGAAACAAAATTGGTAATATAGAATTTGATAGATAGAAAGATCAGGAGAGATTCAAACCTTTTCAATAACTGAGAGTGCAAAGTAATGGTGGTTCTAGTTTTCATTTAAACAATAAATAACCTCTTCAGCTTTGACATTAAGAACTTTCAAGTGATTTCTACAGAAACTTTTACATCAAGATGCACAAGTTGTATGTGTATAATGAGAAACTCCTGCTAAAATCAGATTTTTATGGAAATTCTTAGATCAGCCACATATACATTTAAACTGTATCAAATAACAAAGGGGCTTTTTGTATGTCAGCTGAAGAGTAGCCAGTCTGCTTAATGGCAGCAACCAAGTATTACTCACTGTTAACTTTACTGTTTAAAATGGGGGACCATTTCTGGTCATATCTGGCCAAATTATTCTATCTGTTTATGTCCAAACTGGTTAAATCTGGCCCACTCACCTATTCTGCAAGATCATTCAAAAAATAAACAACAACATCTAATTCTTGAAGCCATAAGGTTATTCATGATTAATTCAAAGCAAAGTGAATAAAAAGAAGTATTACAGTTCATAGAATAATCTGAATACTAAAGGATTAAAGATATATTATAAGATCTTGATGGCAGACAGTAGCGCCATGACTACTATATGGTGCTAGAGCAATTTGTTCCCAGTTATTTCGTTGTCGGTTAATTTGTCCCCAGTCAATTCATTGTTGTTCAATTTGTCCCCAGGTAAATTCATTGTAGGCCAATTCGTCCCAAAATACTTTTAAATATAATTTTCAAGGGAAAGTTTAAAACAATCACTTTAGAATTAAAATTGTCATTGGACAGTTTTAGATCCATTTTACCTTTCTTTAACCCCCGCTCTCTCTCTCTCTCTCTCTCTCTCTCTCTCTCTCTCTCTCTCTCTCTCTCTTTCTCTCTCTCTCTCTCTCTCTCTCTCTCTCTCTCTCTCTCTCTCGCCTCTCTCTCTCTCTCTCTCTCTCTCTCTCTCTTAAGTATCTGCACAGAACAGTTTACGAACAAAGATTTTCAAGCAAATCAAATTAAATTTATTCAATACGTCTACCCATCAACATGACTATCTGCAAGATTATGATCTTTAGAGAAAGAAAAAAAAATCGAAGTGATCAATCAAGAAAATTATATCCACACAAAAAGCAGAATGCAAATAGATTGAAGATATACTGGAGGTGCAAAAATTGTATGTGCAAGGTGAGACTTCAAAGAGATGAAAATTATAAACAGCTTAAGAAGATTAGGATCCATAATCACGCTTCAACTGCTGCAGAGGTAAATGCAAGGATAATAGTTTTGAATATTAAAGTAAAGTCTATTTCATCTCGTGATGAGGACAGAGGCGGCGACACCTTGAACTTCCATTTCTATTACTTATATGGAATGTTTGGGATCGATGTATGACAGGGATTGCTTGTACTACAAATAGTTTAGAAGCCTGCCACAGCACGCTGAAAAACACAGTGAATATTAGTCATCCAACTATTTGGAAACTTATTGATGTGATTAAATGTGAAGAAAGCTTTGCCAGTACCAAACTGCAGAAATTTATGCAAGAGGAACCAAGCCAAAAGAAAAAAATACAGAGATATGAATCTGCATATAAAAAATGTCGTGGAAAAATATGATCCAAGCCAAAAAATTATTTTTCTAAAGGCAATTGTACACAATCTTAAATTTTAAGAAAAATTAAATATGTAATACAGCAATGAATTGACTGACGACAAACTGACCTGGGGACAAATTGACCGATGACAAACTGACTAGGGACAAATTAAATGACAAATTGTTGTCAAAGAATTGACCAGACACCCTTCTATATATATATATCTATATATATATATATATATATATATATATATATAAAACATCCATCAACATGTGTGATCCAAATACAAGTTGTAGTCAATAGAGAGAGAGAACATGTAATAAGATCTAAGTTTTAAGACAGTATGCTCTTTCACAAGAAAACTGGGTATAGCTAAAAATACTGATTGAAGGCTTCTTTCAGTTAATTACACCCTTGGGACACCAATAACAGCAAATGGGAGGGTGAAGGAAGAAAAGGAAATAAGGCTGTATAAGTGATAAACAACATTCTTTCTACAAGACAATGAAGGCAATCAATAGAATCAACATCAGTAAAGTACCAGAAGTTTTTGTTTTTTCCAACTAAAATGAATGACTAAACACGAACCCTGAGAGGATTTGAATTAGATACCACAAGGTATGAAGTTCAACTGTCACACTAGCATTAACTATAATACAAATATCTCTCTTAGGTACAGCTCACAATGATTACAAAACACTTTCTATTCTATAGTATGGTTCGTGTGGTATCCTTTCTGCACAGTCATCTCTTAAAACCATCACACAACTATCACTGCTAAACACAGAACAAACACTACATAATCACTGCTAAATACTGTGACACAAGATGGAGAAATACTTGAGTAAAACCAGAACACCAAAACAGATTTTACAATTAAACATAACATGTAAACACCATTTCATACCACCAAAAGAAAATACTGCACACACTTCAGGAGCATGAAGCTGCACCTGGAGGTACAGCAGAAGCTTGCATGAAATTGTTGGAAGCAATAATAATGACTTTGACTTAAAGCTAAAAAAATTAGTAGGTAAGAGTATAATTGACTGAATCCCCTCAGTACATTCCTGATACTCAACAACTGTAGAGAACTGAAAGGTCCTCATCTTGTTTGTTGTTAACACAACGTTTCGACTGGTGTACCCTCCAGCCTTCATCAGGTGTCTTGGGGAAATTCCAAACCTGGGTTCTCATTCCTAAAGTATTTTTCGATGTTATCATTATCATTATCTGGTGCTTTCAATGCTATGAAAAATGTAGAAGAATATATATACTGAACCTGATGTATAAAATATATTAAAACTATATCAGGAAGAAAAATGCATCAAATGCATTGGAAAACCATCATCCTTCAGAACATAGACTTGTAAAATAGAGTTCTAGTTTTCACTTTCAAAGTAAAGTGGGAAAAAAATTTACTGAGAAATTAAAATAGGAGCAGTTTTCCATCTTTAAATTCATATTACACAGCAATATCAGAAAGGGATAAACCACTACACAAGCTTTCTAGTTACATACAAATGAAATTTATAAGGAATTACCTTCTCATAGATTGAAATTCACTTCAGAAATTTCATCGCATATTTTGCAAGTAGTCATAATTCCACATACCTCTATATACCATGAACAGAAAAGAAACAGGTATACTTAATAGAAGCAAGAGACTTAACTCTCACCTACTTAACATCGCAAAACTCAGTACAAAACTCAAAGTGTTATAAACCTTTCAAACACATTTGTAGCATTTACATTCTTTACATACAAGATATGGTAGTTGAAATACATAAAAAAAAAAATACATGCAAATAGATAATAGAATATACAGAAATACCTTTTTAAATTCAGGTCCTATTAGATGCAGAAATAGATGTGTTATAAGAAAAAAATTACAAAACAAATTGAACAAGGAAAATGCAATAATTACAAATATAACAAAAACATGAGATCAAAGCACACAAGACTAAAGTGAGAAGAGATACAAAAAGGCAAAAAAATATTACAGCAAACACCAACCAGTATATTGATCCCCCAAATCCATCAGATGATACTTTCAAGTAGAGACAAGAAGTATTAACCTATTTTGACGAGACAAAAGGTTAATTTTTGTCAGTTTCAAATCAAATTCCAAAAGTTATTTTTTTTAAAACTAGAAAAGAATAAGTGAATCCTTACCAGATTTAAGCCAGGATGTAAATATAGATGTAACAAACTCTAGACTATTTAGTCCAATACCCTACTATAACCAAACTCCTTTATTCTTGTGAAAAAATATCTTAAAAAATCAGAACAAAAACAGCCCTCCTAAAATTGATAAAATGTGATTTTTTTTATAGCCCTATTAACAACAGAAAATATATATGGTGGTGATGATTGGGTGCAATATGCTATAAAGGGATAAAGCAAATACACCAGCTCTCTAAAAGTAAAATTCTCTGAGTGGTTGGCGTTAGGAAGGGCATCCAGCTGTAGAAACTCTGCCAAATCAGACTGGAGCCTGGTGTTGCCATCCGGTTTCACCAGTCCTCAGTCAAATCGTCCAACCCATGCTAGCATGGAAAGCGGACGTTAAACGATGATGATGATGATGATGAAGAGATGATGTATGCTTAATGTCATGCTTAGAAATAAATAAAAAGAAACTGGAACAGGCATACCGTCATGATCAGTGAGTTGATAGTCCAAAATATTATCTTCTCAGCTACACCATACAGACATACTCAAATATATATCATACGAAAATCACAAGTATGCACATGCGCATGTGTGTGTGTGTGTGTGTGTGTGTGTGTGTGTGTAATTACTTGAGTTTTTTTTAGATGACAACTCTATTGAGCTGTCATCAGAAGAAATGATGACAGGTAACTCAAAAGTAATGACATCATGATCTAATCAAACTCATATAAAAGAATGCTCTGTGATTACATAAGTGGCCTTTATTTCCACATGTAGAACAGCTGGACTTTCTGCCCAGCACCACAAACCTCATGGCTTTACCTTCTGCACTAACAATGAGGAACAGCTTCAGAATTTCTCTATGGCCTCTGAAATGTCATTAAAACTTGTATATCCATATAAACCCCAGTCAATTGCATAACACTTCTGTGCTTATCACCTGTTTTGTACTGCACCACAAGAGTATCAACAAAACAAACATTAACAGCTTCCACTGTAACCTTTGTGCTTCACCTAGTAATTTCTCTGCAAGCTTCTGAATACAATGCACCAGGTCAGCCAACATTCTAGCCACTGTCTCTATTTTCAACATAATGCTAAAAGTAAGAGTGTCTACTCAGTCAGTGAATATGTTTTTCTAGACATCAGCCAGACTGCTTGCAATGAGGAAAACTTCCATTTTTTTTTTATAAGAAACTTAAGTATGGATGCACTTTCTCTTGTCATACAACTCCGGCAGGAAAATATTTTCTGCAGCAGATAATTTATGTCCACAGCTAGTGTCTTTGCAGCTTCAAAGGCTGGAAATTCTTTCTCAGCTTCTCAGTTCAAAGAAAGACTGGAAATGCTGTTTCCGCTTTCCAATTCAAACCTTCCAGTCATTTTTTCACTTGGTGAAATGCATGATGTGGGTGTGAGAGTTATAGTCATTGTTTTTGTTATTATTAATTCCTCACCCTGGCTCTGCCACATTCTATTTAAAAATGTGACAGTGTTGCTACCTACCTTCATTAGAAAACATACAAGAAAATGAAGGTTCCAGCTACAGAAAAATGCTATAAGTTTGTCCCAGTGACTGTGCTAGAAAATGAAAATGCTGTGATTCTCTGGCATATTAGATGTACATATAAGAATAGCAAAACCAACAAGACATCATTATGACAAGAGATTCATGGTGTGTACATTAATTGATGTGGTTTTCCCAAATGATAGTAAAGGAGGTTGAAAATTTTCTAAATATAAAAATATGGAGATTGGAATAGCAAGAATGTGAAATATGGACACAAGAATAGTTTCAGTTATTATAGGAAAGCTATGAGCTGTGAAGTGGGATACATAAGAAAGAAATAATTTTTTGAGAGAACTACAGATGAAATCCAGAAAATGGCACTGTGAAGAAGTTCCCATATTCTATTTAAAAGACTATCTGTGAAGTAAAGAAAATAATAGGCTTAAACTGAGTCCAATCTACTACTG